>NC_047511.1:4557303-4609803 GCF_902827115.2 Pseudochaenichthys georgianus | reverse complement strand
TGCATTCACACACGAAATACTCATAGCAGTATACTCCGGGTGATTTACCCTACGGTCAGTACATTATAGTTGGCGCTCCTAACCGAGCTACCGTTCATAGCGTGTATGCTACCGAGATAAACAACAACGCTACCGAGAGCAGATGGCCTTACATGTTTCTCATAGCACGAGAATGTCTGCATTCACACACGAAATACTCATATACAGTATACTCCGGGTGATTTACCGTACGGTCAGTCGCAAAACTTAATTACATTATAGTTGGCTTTCCTAGCATGTATGCTACAAAGCTAAACAACAAGGCTACCTATAGCTAGCCATGCTAGGAAAAACATTGTTTTTATGCAAGCTAAAAAGAATGACCGACACGTAGCAGACTACCGTATAAGATTGCAATTGTAAACACGTTATTGCTAGCCTAATATGAACCACTAGCTTTTGTTCATAGTAAGTTGGCATATTACACTGAACAACTAGCAAACGTAGGTTAGCTTATACAAAAACTGATGCTCCGCTCAGAGCCGAAAAAACACTGTGTTAGACATGGGCGGAGCCTCTCTGGTGGTTGACTAATCAGAACAGAGTGGCCGAGCTGACCAATCGGAGCACACTGGGCTCACAGGGAGGGGGGGGGGGGGCAGGAGCTCAAACAAGCCGTTTAGGGCAGAGAGTGAATACCGGTGAATACACATACTTTACAGAGATGCTGTATGCAAAACCAATGTGAGTTTGGAAAATTGCACAGTATAAATCTATTTTAGTATACCTCAACAATGGAATTATGATCAGTAGAAATGGCCATGACATGGGACCTTTAAATCCTAACTTTAGCTTTTTCTTCTGATGACTGCATTTACCCTTAAAAAAATCAGACAGGTATTAATATGTGGAGATCATCCGGCTGAACAAAACGTGTGAGTATCATAAACGTGCCACAGCTCAGGCAGCATTCTCAACCCAGACCTTCTCCTGCGCCAGTGTCTCCTCAACAAATTCCATTTGATAACAACACGGTAGTTCTTGGTCACCCTGTCCATAACAGGCTGAACTGTAAGACGCAGTGTTGTAGTCAAGTCACCAATTCACGAGTCCAAGTCACTCTCGAGTCACCACTTTTAGAGTCCGAGTCTAAGTCCGAGTCACCTAGGGAGAGTCCGAGTCGAGTCCGAGTCCAAGTCTGAGTCACCCAAGGAGTGGCCGAGTCGAGTCAGAGTCATCATTACCTGTGTTCGAGTCCAAGTCCGAGTCACCCAAGGAGTGGCCGAGTCGAGTCAGAGTCATCATTACCTGTGTTCGAGTCCAAGTCCGAGTCACCCAAGGAGTGGCCGAGTCGAGTCAGAGTCATCATTACCTGTGTTCGAGTCCAAGTCCGAGTCACCCAAGAAGAGTCCAAGTCAAGTCTGAGTCACAAGTCTTCATGTATTAATCTTAGTGGATATATTTGTTGAAATGCAGCTGTAGCTCCTCTACATTGCTTTTATCCTGTCATGTTATACTAATTTGTCTATTGAACTGCTGTGGAGCGAGTTTGGCTACAATTCTTGTATAAAAGGTGCTATACAAAAATAAAGCTTATTAATAATATTAATAATAATAATATTATTATTACTATTTTTATTATTGTAAATTATCTTTAATATGTCTAACTATATTTAAAATGAGTTACCTTTTAGAGAAGTGATTATATTTGTATGCCAATAGAGAACCGCAGTGACGCGTCGTAAAACCCGGAAGTAAACTTCTTCCGGTTCCTTCGTGAAAAACCAATGCATATTCTCCATAGGATTTTGGAAAATAGCTCGAAATAAGGTCTGTGGTTGACACACATTTAAGAGAGGGATCACGTTTTGTTCAGCCGGATAATCTCCACACATAATTTTTGAATTATAAATCTAGTCGCCAAAAGGGAAATGCTAACGTTATGCTATAAACGAACTACAAGCCAGTACAGCAGCAGGGTCGCACGACTTCAACGTCACGCCAACTTAAGATCGTTTCAACTGACTTGCACTGAAACTGCACTTTGAACACTTTAAATATATTAACATTTTAAACTGTATACCCCGGTTATCTAGGCTCTTTTTGTTTTGTTTTATGTATAGGCTACATGTCACACTGTGGGAAACGATATTTCTGGATGTATAACACATGTAGAATTGTTTACAATAAAGCTGACTTTGACTTCCGCGTGCTTGCATATTTTAACAAAGCTTTTCATTTGAGCCACACTGAATTTCACTAGAAGTCATGGCTGTGTCAATTACCAGTCTGATATGGTTTTCAAAGATGACAAGAAGAGTGTAGATAGAGGAGAGAACCACTACAAGTCAGGACACGTACAGCAGTGCAGCCGAGATGAAGGTGTGCTTACCGGTGTTGTCAGGGCTAGCATGAGAGACAAGGTTTATAGAGTGTCGGTGAGTAGTTATAGCAAGAGTACCGTTAACCTAGAGTTCATTTATTCACATTAATTCCCATCAACAAATCATTTTATGTGTCACATGAAATCTTTATTAGGCAAGTTTATTTATATAGCACCTTTCAACACAAGGCAATTCAAAGTGCTTTACAAAAAATGAAAGACATTAAGAAAATGGCATTTAAAATTAGTCATTAAAAAGAAAAGCTAATAAAAGAAACATTAAAAGATAAAAGTTACAGTGCAGTCTAAGATATGAATAGTTCAATTAAAAGCAGCGGCAAAAAGAAAAGTCTTCTTGCTGGATTTAAAAGTAGTCAGAGTTGCAGCGGACCTGCAGGTTTCTGGGAGTTTGTTCCAGATATCTGGAGCATAATAACTGAACGCTGCTTCTCCATGTTTAGTTCTGACTCTGGGGACAGAAAGCTGACCAGTCCCTGAAGACCTGAGAGATCTGGATGGTTCATAGTTTAGCAGGAGGTCAGTAATGTATTTTGGGCCTAAACCATTCAGTGCTTTATAAACCAGCAGCAGTATTTTGAAATCTATTCTTTGACACACAGGAAGCCAGTGTAAAGACTTCAGAACAGGAGTGATGTGGTCCACTTTCTTAGTGTTAGTGAGGACTCGAGCAGCGGCGTTCTGAATCAGCTGCAGCTTTCTAATAGATTTTTTAGTGAGACCTGTGAAGACACCATTGCAGTAGTCGAGTCTACTGAAGATAAAAGCATGGACAAGTTTCTCCAAATCCTGCTGTGACATTAGTCTTTTAATCCTAGATATGTTCTTTAGGTGATAGTAGGCTGATTTAGTAACTGTTTTAATGTGACTGTTGAAACTCAGGTCAGAGTCCATGACTACACCTAGATTTATCTGTTGGTTTGAACATTGCAGACTGAAGCTCAGCGCTAACTTTTATACGTTCTGCCTTGGCTCCAAAAACCATTACCTCAGTTTTATCTTTGTTTAATTGGAGAAAGTTCTGACACATCCAGTCATTGATTTGTTCAATGCACTTACTCAGTGTTTGAATTGGAGCATAGTCTCCTGGTGAAATGGTTATGTAAATGTGTGTGTCATCCGCATAGCTATGGTAACTTATTTTGTTGTTTTTCATTATCTGAGCCAGTGGTAGCATGTAGAAGAGGCCCCAAGATTACAAATATTACACACCAGAAAACACAGAAATATCCATGAAATAAACATACAGTAGGCTATAAACAATTAAAGGGATAATTGGGAAGGCATTACAAATGTAAATATATTTTAAATAATAAAACAATCCCACCACCACAGGTATCTACAGGAGAAGAGGGAATTCTCTCCACAAAATGTGAATGCCCACGTGGAGAATGGAAATGCAGTCATGCGGCTGCATTAGCCATCTTTGCCATCCACACTTTCAGCTGCACTGACCCCCCCTGTCACTGGAAGAAGCCAAAGGCAGCTAAACGTACGCATCCAGTGGAGGAGCTATTTCCTCCAACCAATAACTCATTCAACCCGCTGACAAGAGAGCCCACCTCCGAAGATCGTGACTGGCTGAGGGACAGACTCGGGGGCAGGTTCTCAGGAATTTCTTGGCTTCTCTCCCCCGAGCCAGAAGAGGAACACTACAGCTTGGAAACACTTACTGTTCCTGAAATTATCATAGGAAAATCTCTGGCGCCGCCACTGCCTACATGTCTGAACTCGATCCTTAGAGTAATGTGTTATGAAGCCTCAATATTTTTTCCACATAACGAGCATTTTGCGCTGCTCTTTCCCAATAGGCGCTTTCACACCGGAGTGTAAAGCGGACTGTACTTTTCCCTTTTAGTTCCTGGGATTTTGCGTTCACACCAAAAAGAGAACTTAGTTCATGAGAACTTTTCCCCCCTTTTCAGTCCCCGCTTGAGAGCAGGTACTTTCCTGGGGAGAAAAAAGTTCCAATTTCTATTGGCTGGGCGAATTGCAACCCACGGCCCTTAAAACTCGGAAAACTTTTGTGAAGCCGCCATTGTATTTGCTGGCATTAGCATTATAGCCCCGCGCACCAACGGAGAGAGAATAACTTATGGCAACACAAAAAAAAACATGGGAGCGGTGGAGATGAGGAGGTTCATCTCGCGTTCTGGCGATTTACTCGGAAGGCTTCTACTCCGGGGACTTCCGGCCGGGGACTTCGGGTGGCAGTATACGCCGTGAAGTTGTTTGCGACCTGCCAGTAAACCCAAAGCAGAAGAAGAAGTGACGTCAGCGGCTTCATTTGCGTAATCTTCCCTCAGGGACTTATTCCGGTGAACGCGATCTGTACTTAGTTCCATGGGGGAACTAAGTGCTGGGAACTAATTACGTCAAAGTACTTGGTGTGAAAGCGGCTATAGTGGAAGCGAAATCTATGAAAGCATACAGCACGATGTGGGGTGTGTCTCTGGACATCTTTAGACTGGAATAGCGGGGGCGCGCCACGTACGTGTACTCGCCTCGCAGGTGCACACGCCAGGACAGAGTACATCTGAATCGAGACAAAACTTATTTGAATCCATGTCCAAGTCGGAGCGTTAATGTACAAGTCGAGTCCGAATCATCGTGGGTGAAAAATTCACGAGTCCGAGTCAGTCATCGTGCACGAGAATTCACGAGTCCGAGTCGAGTCCGAGTCGAGTCTGCGTCAATCAGTGCGCGAGTCCGAGTCGAGTCACGAGTCCCAAAAATCGGCACTTGAGTCCGACTCGAGTTCGAGTCAGACTCGAGTACTCCATCTCTGGTAAGACGTATACAAATGGTAACCTGGGCATCAATGATGACATACAGACTGACTCTTTTTTAATCATCAAACAAAAAGCTGATGAAATACAGCTGTGAAATAGGCTACAGCTCATTTGAAGTATATAAGAAAGTGCCTAACCACTAAAGCAGCAAAACCATACATGACTGCAATGATCAACCCCACTGGTGGAACACACTGCAAAAGCTCAACTCAATCAAAGTTGTATTTATATTGGTCTCAAAGGACTGGAGTCAGAATATGAATATGAAACCCTCTGTCCTTGGACCCTCACATCAGACAAGGAAACACTCCCAAAGAAACCCCACAGTTAAAAGGGAAGAATGGAAGAAACCTCGGGGAGAGCAACAGCGGAGGATCCCTCTCCCAGGACAGACAGACGTGCAATAGTCGTGTGTAAATTAAAAAGATAATACATTTACAACATAGGTAGTCCAAATGCTTGAAAATGCATGTGTCTATAAATAAGATGAAGATCGATCCAGGTGGATGTGAACAATCCTCCTGCTGCCATCAAAGGCGCAGTAAGGAGCGTCAGGCAGGACCACAGCAACATGGAAAGCCACGACTCAAGACCAACGACTCATCTCAAGTGAAAGTTATACTCTTAAGCGCATTGTCTCTCCAAAGATCGAGTGAAATACTGTTAAAGATCTTAAAGTGGCAACACTCCCCCACAACCTGACCTTTATCAGACGCCTTCAAACAACATATAGATGTGTACGCCCTGACAGCATGCTCTCTGTTCTGACTGCCAGCTCATCTGCTGCTGACTTGTCCTATGTCCTTTCCCTGTTGCCAGATATTCATCTGCATTATTCAACAATGCGGTTCCATATTTGAGGGTTGACAACTATGTGCATAGCTTATGTGTTATGGGATGGATATTACCATTTTACTTGTGACTGCCCTTTAACATGTTTGCCAAATAGCTGCTCTGACTATGCTTATGATGGTTATGTTACATATTGCTTGGTTGTGTTTTGTTTGTTTGTGTTGCTTTCATGGCTACCGGACAGTGGATAGTGTTGAGGGACGGCCGTGGCTATGGGATAAATGGATGTCTTCTAATTAGATGGTCAGTAGTATGATCCTCAGCCCCAGCAGTAAACATTTTAAAGTCTCAAGATACGGAATGCCATTGTAGCTCCTGTAGACATGTCTACAGTAAGTCAGCCCAATGAAATGAAATGTTATTACAACATACAGTTTACCGTATTGACTCATTTGACCAACTTGACAGAAAGAGATAGCGAGAGCATACTGGTCAAATTGTACTTAATTCTGTAATTGTGTATTGTGTACCACCCCGAATACAGTAAGGTGAAATCTGTTGACATAATACATTTACTTAAAGTTAAAGTTTTTTCAGAGTGGCGTACAGACAGAGAAACATAAACTGAGGCAAGGACAGAAGTAAATAATTAATAGAGGGGGACTAGTTTAATAATTCTCTATCAACATGCATTTTTTAACTTAATGACTTAGCTGTTTATTGTTAATGAAAAAATACTGGCACAAGGCTGATAGAGGCCGCTGAGAATTGTGATAGAAAATCTGAATTGTGTAATTAGAATAGAAACTCATCAAACCTGCTGCGATGTCTACAGTATTATGTAAGTAGGTGCTTTGGATAAAAGTGTCATCTAAAAACACTGGTGTACTACAGTACGTACATTTACTTAAGTACACTATTGAGGTACTTGTACTTTACTTGAGTCACAATTTTTGCTACTTTTTTCTTCAACTCCACTACAATTCAGAGGTAAATCATTTACTTTTACTCCACAACATTTACTTAATACCTTTAGTTACTTTACAGGTTTTGGATTAATGATTAAACTAAAATGAACTCTTAAATCAGACTTTAGTTCCACCTGGAGTAAATTCAGTTTTCCTCACGCTTAGCTGTAAACCGTCCCAGCGAGCACTGGAGGTCACGGTCTGAGGCCAGTAGAACCACATCATCTGCAAAAACAGCGATGTAATCCTCAGGCCCCCGACATGGAACGCTCCCCTCGTTTTCCATGGAAATCACAAAGAATCCGTGACAGGGCGTAACCCGATGAGACCGGGATTGACGTCCTGCCATGAATGCAGACACAGTCCCCGCTCAGTTATAGTCACGGCCCAGGAACCCCCCATGTCAATCTAGGCATAATAAGGGTGTGAAAAGAGAGGAGGACATGTCCCCACAAGCACCAGAGGACAGTACGCCCTCACACACACACACACACACACACACACACACACACACACACACACACACACACACACACACACACACACACACACACACACACACACACACACACACACACACACACACACACACACACACGCCTTTTCTATACCCACGTTATTATACATTTAGCAGTTTGCATTCATTCATTATTGAAACCTTTCTACTCTGAAATGGTAATCTCATGTGGCCACAATACTATAGTAGAACACACACACACACACACACACACACACACACACACACACACACACACACACACACACACACACACACACCCCCCCCCCTCTGGTTAGTGATAACATTTAAGCGGCGCCTACTCCACTCTTTCTTTCTGATGTTTGTTTTGTGATTGACATTTCCCACAATGCCTTTCAGCAATCCCGTCAGAAGGGGCGTGAATTTGTTGCTTTCAATCAATGGTGGGTGAATGAGTGTATACAAATAGCTGGCTATTATTAGGGGTGTTCATGATGTCATGCAAAGTATCACAACAGCAACAACAGTTTTAACAGATAAACCTTATTACAAATGCATTATATCTGGTGGTGTCAATCGATTCAAAATGTAATTACGTCAATCACAATAATCATCTCATAAAAATAGTATTAACTGGGGGGAAGATGCTTGACAAAGTGGTAAGCGAAATTAGAGTTGTTTTCCTTTATTATAGCATGATTTGTTCATTATTGGCATTAAGTCTGATAATTTTCGGACACTTAGCTAAAGCATCCACAAAGCCTCTGTGACAGAGAGCCACTGATCCCCCTCTGTATAATGTGCCCTACACAGAGCATATCTGCAGCTCTTTCTGTACTGTGGTGAATCTGTCCGCTGTCTCACACTGCTGAGCAGCTTCGAGAAACTGGGGCATCAGCAAAATGCCTTTTCTCCATCTTCACCACACCTAAAGAACAAGGGCAGTTTCCATTTGTCATAAGGTGTGTTGTTACTGTAGTGATGTTTTCTAATAGTTGTATAATGGTCTCCAGTTGAGAAATAGCTATAGGTCACCTATCATGCAAAATGCACTTTTTGATGTCTTTTATACATAAATATGTGTCCCCGTTGTGTAGGGAGACTAACAAAGGGTCAGAAAATAAAACCCTCTCTCTTTTCCTCCGTACCCACATCTCATTATTTGACCTTAAGGGCTTTACACTGCGGTCTAGCCAGCCTCCACTTCGGAAAACACAGTCAAGCCAGCCCGCAAGTTGTTTTGCGGTGCACGAATATCCTATGCATTACGGTAGAGGCCTGGAAAAACTGCCTTCAAAATAAAAGTGCTTACTCGGTCAATAACAAATATACCTGAAAAACATACCACACATATTCATATATACTGGAGCTTAAATTAAGAAATATGTACTATATAATGTGATCAACAATTATTTAAAACAAACTAGGTATAACTTAACTACCACATTATAACTGAGTGAATGTAAAACTTAAGGAGTTTCGAAATAAAATTATTTTGAAATCTCATTATGGGCTATCGTCCTTCTGCTTTTAGATAAGAATAAATAAAAAAACTGTCATTCATCAAATACTTATTTATACGCCAGGGTGATAGCAGCACACCCCATCTAGTCACTTAGAGAGAATCAGGACAATCTTATGTAGAGTTTCAACATAAAAGAACTTTGAAGTCTCATATATGAGCTATCGTCCCTCTGTTTTTAGATAAGAACAAAACAAAAACTGTCCATTATCAAAGACGTATTTAACTTCAGGGTGAAATTCTACATCAGATTGACCTGATATTCTCTGAGTGACTATATGGGGTGTCCTGCTATCACCCAGAAGTGAAGTAAGTATTTGATACTGTAGAGTTTTTGTTTTATTCTTATCTAAAAACAGAGGGATGATAGCTCATATATATGAGACTTCAAAGGTATTTTATTTTGAAACTCTTCATCAGATTGTCTTGATATTCTCTGGGGGACTAGATGGGGTGTCCTGCTATCACCCTGGAGTGAAATAAGTATTTGATACTGGAGAATTTTTGTTTTATTCGTATCTAAAAACAGCGGGACGATAGCTCATATATGAGACTTCAAAGGTATTTTATTTTGAAACTCTACATCAGATTATCCTGATATTCTCTGAGTGACTAGTTGGGGTGTGCTGCTATCACCCTGGAGTGAAATAAGTATTTGATAATTGAGAGTTTTTGTTTTATTCTTATCTAAAAGCAGAAGGACGATAGCCCATATATCAGATTTCAAAAGTATTTTATTTTGAAACTCCTTACATTTTACATTCACTCAGTTATAATGTGGTAGTTATACCTAGTTTGTTTTAATTAATTATTGATCACATTATATAGTACATATTTCTTAATTTAAGCTCCAGTATATATGAATATGTTTGGTATATTTGTTATTGACCGAGTAAGTGCTTTTATTTTGAAGGCAGTTTTTCCAGGCCTCTACCGTAATGCATAGGATATTTGTGCACCGCAAAACAACGTGCGGGCTGGCTTGACTGTGTTTTCCGAAGTGGAGGCTGGCTTGACCGCAGTGGCTTTACTGTATATGAGGCCCTAAGGTTCTGCTCCATTATCTGTATCAAATGCACAAATTGATGCCACCAAATGACACAATACAAATATAAAGTACTACAACTAAGTTAAATTAGGTAATTTTGGAAAAATTGCTAGAATTTGAAAATACACAGCCGGTGTCAGTACCAGATGTGTTCGGCCTACCAGATATGTTCGGGTGTATTTCCGTCGCACCCGTCATCAGTCATATTCGTCTACTCACCTCCCTCTGCTCCCAGCGCTCTGCTGCCACACACCGGCCGTCTGCGGAACTGCAGCCGGAGGAACTCGGTACAGCTTGTTATGTGTGTGTACTTGTGCACATAAATAATGTTTCTAATTATTTACAAAAATATATATTCTGCGTTACTTTAGCCAACACTTTTATAAGGCCACGAGATTAGATAATTACGAAATGTGTAGATCAGAGGCGGATTTAGGATTGTAGGAGATCCGGGGCTTAGCCCAGGAGTTGTTGGGGGGGTGCAGGGGTAAAGTGCTATTTTTTTTTTTTACAAGTGGGGGGTGGACCAAACATCCTTTAGGGGGGTCGTCGCCTCCTCTAGGGGGGTCCGGGAAGATTTTTTTTTAAATATTGAAGTTAAAAGCATCAAGCTGGTGCACTTTGAGAGCAACATTAACCCTACTTTAATAATAGCTTACAGGGGACATATCATGCTATATTTGAACAATATATTGTAGGGCCATACCTATATAAAGTATATAAATAGTTTTTCTTTCAAAATACCAAACGGATCCTGCATTTTAGCCATGCCTCATTTCGCTCTATTTGCTCTTTCCAGCCCTGTTTTTGCAGGGGGCTGATTCTGTGAGCTGCACCACACCCCCCTGCAGGAGAGGGGCGCATGCTCTGAGATCAGCTGCTGGGCTGCAGCGGGGAGAAGAGGGGGAGAAAAAGAGATCTCCGTCCTCCGTGTTGTATTCTTATATTATTATTATATAGAGTCGTTATTCATTTGCTTTAAAGCTCAATAAATAACAAAGAAGACCTTTGACCGGCACTTTTCTAATTTTGTCCGGAAGATTTCAACTTAACGGACATGTTGACCGGCGAAATAAAAATCTAACTGAAACTCTGCCGCACGGTCCCCTCGTTCCTTGGAAGAGCCGGAGAGGAGGGTGTTTGTCATCTGCTGGTGGACTACCGGACAGAATTACAGCGAGGGAGCAAACGCTTGCCTCGGGGAGGGAGAGAAAGAGCCAGAGCAGAGTATAAACAGAAGGGCAACCATGTCTTCTTTGCTGCTTTTGTGGCAGACTACAGCGCCATTTCCAGGCCTGGCATATGTACTACAGCGTCTCCAGCGCAATGGCCGGCCATAGCCCAACCCCACATTCCCCTGATAGGTGGAGAATTGACCAATAAGCGGAGCACCACTTCTGTAACGTAGAAAATAATTCAAGATCAGTCTGTATCAGATCCGTTGCAACCCCGTTTTTAGAGATTTGGGTACGGAGGAAAAGAGAGAGGGTTGTGTTTTCTGACACTTGGTGAGTTCCCTGGAACACCCGGGACTAGGGGTGTAACGGTTCACAGAAGTCACGGTTTGGTTCATACCTCGGTTTGGGGGGTCACGGTTCGGTACGGTTCGGTACAACAAGAAAAAGCAAAAAAAAAGTCCCAAATGCATAATTCCAGGTTTGTTGTTATTTACTTTTGAACAGTAGTGCAAGTTTCAGTTTAAAAATAAGGAACTCTGACATTTTGAATAATTAACTGTATTAAACAGTTAAAAACAAACCACAAACAGTACCACACACACTCAGATGGCCATAGTATCTATAATGGCTGTTGTCAAACAAAAAGGTTTCATCAAGCTGTAAAACTAAAACAAATGTCTTGAAAATATTACATCATAAATAATAAGAAAGTGTTTCAAGTCGTTGAAAAAATATGCCAAAAGCTTCCGTTATTTATTTTGGTCTTTATTTATTGGGCTTTCATGTCTCTTGGCTTCTTAAAAACAGCGGGCATCAGCTGTTGAACTGCTGTTGTCTTTTGCCGGGCTCCGGTGATTGGCAAATCTGGGTGATGCCTTCTGATGTGATTTAGCATGTTTGGCGTGTGTTCCTATTAGCATACTGCACCGCTATCGAACAACGCCGACACACCGTCCTCTTCCGATCCACTGCGCATTGCTTATCGTTTTATAGATCTATTCTCATCCACCATCTTTGTTTGTGACTTAAAGAGTGTAAGAGTCACGTTTCTGAATCGGGCACTCTGAGTGGATGCAGTCACAGCCAATCGGATTCAGAGTGTTGCCTGTCAGTTCCGTTGCTATGGTTCTGTTGTTATGTGTACTGAAACGAGAGCCGGTATAATTCCACGCGCGAAAACAAAATAAAAATTGGAATATGTTATTTTAGTGTCTTAAAAGTAGACTGAGGTATGAAGGGTTAACGTTACATCTTAGAATACTTTTTAGTCATGTTCTGTATACATACTAACATATAAGGGTATTGACTTAGTGTGGTTTATCTTTTTGTCGCTGCTTTTAATTTAAACTGAGCTGTTGTGTTCATAAGTAAAGTGGAACTTCTGTGTGAACTATTCATATCTTAAACTGCACTGTAACTTTTTATTCATGTATTTTTTCTTTTAATGTTTCTTTTATTATCTTTTACTGTTTTTAAATGCCTTTGTCTGAATGTCTTTCATTTTTGTAAAGCACCTTGAATTGCCTTGTCTTGAAAGGTGCTATATAAATAAACTTGCCTTGCCTTGGTTACTCCATGTTTATTAGCTATAACATTAACGTTACATCACTCTTTTTCACTTCTTACTCAGTCAGCCAGAGTGCAGATATCACCATTAGATTCACAAACCTGAAACATCATCCATTTCTTCACTGCTGGTGATGACATTGTTGTCAGCTGCTGATACTGCTGCTGATGCTGCTGATGCTTGTGGCGCCTGCTTCGATGAAAATAACTTTCTAATATCCATAACTTTATAGGCTATTAGCTTAAAACTTGTCAGGCACTAGGAAGGATCACTTCTTCTTCAGGGCAGGGAAGGCTACGCAGTACGCAGGCTAATGTCCGGCAGCGGCTGCCTCTCTGGTGGACTCCGGTACTGCACATTACTCCCGAGACATTTAAAAAAAAAAAAAACATTTTTTTTTTTTTTTTTTTAAGTGAAACATCCGGGGCTTTTCAGAAAACATCCGGGGCTTGAGCCCAAGTAGCCACCCCCTAGCGCCGCCTCTGGTGTAGATAGAATACATATCTTTCAGGTTGTTATTTTGTCATTATGTTTCATGTTTTATTTACCTTTTAGTATTTTTATATAGTATCTGAACTTTGGAGAGGAGTTGGGAGACACATGACACATCAAATCACATCTACAGATCAAGACGAAGCGAATGGAAGTACTCCTAGCGTGAACATGTTTGTGAAAACGTGTGCAAAGTCTCCGAAAATCCTAATAATAAGCTCATATTTGAATTCCCCATAAAAAAACACATCATTCAGTAAAAACAAGGCCCCACTGACCATCTGCTCCCTGATCTCTCTGCGAATTGAAAGTACTTATTGCCGGAGATCGCATGCTGTGGTTTTATTAAATGTGCCAAGTGCTAGGACTGTCTTATGGAAGAAAGCTTTCAGATGTGCAGCTCCACTAACATGGAACAGTCTGCAAAAAGAATGGAAAATTACCAAGCTAGTACCACTACATGTTTTTAAAGCTTGGTTGGATGCTACAAAATCAGATGCTGTTGGCACCTGTACATGTGGTTAGATATGCAGCACCGCTGCAAACTCTCCTTCTGGAGGACTCCTCCGATCAGCAGCAGTTTTAACATATATCGTTTTTTGTAAACATATGACAAATGTGTGAGGGTGATGACGTCAGAGCATCGTCCTATGTGCCGGGGCTGAGCCCCGGACAGCCCCGGCACAATTTAACCCCTGCTCATATCCCTCTATAGAGAGGTGAAGTCCCTCCCTTTCCGGTGGGACCTTATTTCGGAAAATGGTGAGAGAAAAGTTATATTTCGATCCCGTTTGAATTGTGCCACGAATTACACATATGATGTTTGTCAATTTAAAAGATAATTTTGCAAGTAAAACTGTGAAGTAAGACTTTTTTTGTGTGAAACCGCTCAATGAACTACATCTCTGGTCCCGCACAACAACACACGTCACCAAGATGGCCGTATACTGTCTTGCCAAACAAGGGATTGACTACATTACATTGCATTTAGCTGACGCTTTTATCCAAAGCGACTTATAATAAGTGCATTCGACCAAGAAGATACAACCTTGAAGAAAACAGAATCATCAAGTACATCAGGTTTCATAGAGCCAAAACATTTCAAGTGCTTCTCAACTAGCTTTAGATAAGTCAGTCCTTTATTAGTATATAAGTGCTTTGTTAGTAATTGTATTGCTCGAAGTGGAGTCGAAAGAGATGAGTTTTTAGTCTGCGCCGGAAGATGTGTAAGCTTTCAGCTGTCCTGATGTCAATGGGGAGCTCATTCCACCATTTTGGAGCCAGGATAGCAAACCCACGTGTTTTTGCTGATGGGAACTGGGGTCCTACCCTCACTATCACCACAATGAAACACGTCCAGAAGAATGTCATGCAAAGCTGCCTGCCTGCCTGCCTTCCTTCGATTCTCCCTGAACTGCCTGATCTTTTTAATGTTCAATGTTAACCATTTGTGCAGATAGCATGAAGTAGAAAAGATCGCCGATGGTAATGTAGCATTAGCGTTAGCATGTCTCCCCGGGGGCATCCGGGCTTAAATGGTGTATTATAGAATGATCACACCGGTGTGACAGTACTCTTCAAAGGGTTCACGAAATATGACTACTACTCTTACTGTTACTTAATGTTACTTCATGTTAAGGCTAATAAAAATGACAAGGCTAAGGCTGTATTGCTAACTAACGTGCTTGCTACTAGCTAGTTAGCTAACTTGATCCAGCCACTCCTGGTCCTTTCATCAGACGGGAAGCGAAAGAACGAGCAAGACCCATTGCTGGTATGATAACAACCTGGTACTAAGCACACAGGCATCTTGTTAAAGTTATCTTATCTTAGCTATCTCTTATATTTAGTGGAGGAAAACCATTATGACATCACTCTGGGATTTTCTTTCAGGTTGTGTATATTTCTTCTTATATTTCAAAAGGTTTATGACAAACTGTGACTTTTTTGACATGAAAATGATTTTTTAAGATTGACAAACATGTAATTCATGGAAAAATTAAGACGGGATCGAAAGATATGTTTTCTCTCGTCATTGACTTCAATACATAATTTTTCCGAAATAAGGTCCCATGAGGTCCACCGGAAAGGCAGGGACTTTGCCTCTCTATTCCAGCCCTGTTTTGAGAAACACGGATTTTGGGTCCTTAGCTTTAAAAAAAAAAAAAGAGGAGGAGGCGGAGCTAATGCCTGATCAGAATTCTACCGGAGATAAAGTTGAATTCTGCTGTGATAAAATGCCATCCTGTTCTAAACCACATCAAGGATTATTTCTGAAACAGTATGGAGCTCAAATTCTCTTGCAGGTTTACCACAAGGTGAGTTCCTTTTTTTATTTCCTGCTTTTTAAACACATGTGCTCTCCAGTACAGGTTAGCTCTGAGTGTTAGCGAGGCTTGCTAATGTAAAGAAATACCATATTACGTCCAAAACACGTCAGACATTGTTTCTGATAGCAACTCTCTGTGGGTCCACCATTCAAAATTACGTAATATCGGCAGCAAATCTGTATCCGCTCGTTGTACCCCCGTTTTTAAAAGATTTGGGTACGGAGGAAAAGAGAAAGGGTTTTATTTTCTGACGCTGCGTGAGTTCCCCGACGCACCAGGGACACATATTTATGCATAAAAGACATAAAAAAGTGCATTTTGCACGAAAGGTCCCCTTTAAATGTTATTTATTCTTTATCTACCTTTATATTGGACCTGTCTGCTGCATTCGACACGGTAAATCATCAGATCCTCCTTCGCACTCTCCAAGAACTTGGAGTTTCAGGCTCTGCACCTTCCCTCCTCACCTCATACCTCAAAGACCGCACCTACAGGGTTACTTGGAGAGGGTCCGAGTCCGACCCTTATCAATTAACTACAGGGGTCCCTCAGGGCTCTGTTCTTGGTCCCCTCCTCTTCTCCTTGTACACAAACTCGCTCGGATCAGTCATTAGCCCGCATGGTTTTTCATACCACTGCTACGCTGATGACACCCAATTAATTCTGTCATTTCCCCGCTCAGAGACCCAGGTCGTCGCACGCATCTCTGCTTGTCTAGCTGACATCTCTCAGTGGATGTCTGCTCATCACCTCAAGCTCAACCTTGACAAGACTGAACTGCTTTTCCTTCCGGGAAAAGATTGTCCCACTCTTGACCTAACAATCAACATCGGCACCTCTGTTGTTTCCCCGACTCAGACTGCAAGGAATCTGGGTGTGACCCTAGATAACAACCTGTCCTTCACTGCAAACATTGCTGCTACGACCCGCTGCTGCAGATACACGCTTTACAACATCAGGAGGATACGTCCCCAGCTGACCCAGAAAGCCACGCAGGTTCTGGTCCAGGCTCTCGTCACCTCACGCCTAGACTACTGCAACTCCCTCCTGGCTGGTCTACCTGCATGTGCCATCCGACCTCTGCAGCTCATCCAGAATGCAGCGGCTCGCCTGGTCTTCAACCTTCCTAAATGTTCCCACACCACGCCGCTCCTCCGCTCACTTCACTGGCTTCCGATAACTGCTAGAATCCACTTCAAGACACTGGTACTTGCGTACCATGCTGCGAATGGATCTGGCCCTTCCTACATCCAGGACATGGTTAAACCGTACACCCCAGCACGTGCACTCCGCTCTGCATCAGCCAAACGGCTCGCTGCACCCTCGCTGCGAGGGGGACCCAAGTTCCCATCAGCAAAAACACGTGGGTTTGCTATCCTGGCTCCAAAATGGTGGAATGAGCTCCCCATTGACATCAGGACAGCAGAAAGCTTACACACCTTCCGGCGCAGACTGAAAACTCATCTCTTTCGACTCCACTTCGAGCGATAGAACTATTAACAAAGCACTTATATACTAATAAAGGACTGGCTTATCTAAAGCCAGTTGAGTAGCACTTGAAATGTTTTTGCTCTATGAAACCTGATGTACTTATATGTTTCCGTTTTCTTCAAGTTTGTATTTTGTTGGTCGAACGCACTTATTGTAAGTCGCTTTGGATAAAAGCGTCAGCTAAATGCAACGTAATGTAATGTATTGTAATATTGTTTTATATGTTTTGTATTTCTGTTGTTCCAATATGTTCACTTTGTTTTATGGGGTTTTATATTTTATATTGTTGCATCGACTCAGTTGTCTTGTGTCTTATCTGTCAGAGAGAAACCATTATTTATTTAATTTTATTTAATTGTTATCATACATTTTACCTCCTTGTGTCTATGAACCTGATAAAATATTATATTTTGCTGCATGTACATTTAAAGTACAAATAATGAGGAGAATTTGAGGGGAATTTTTGTTGTTTGTTTTTAACTTGTGATGTGTCATTTTGTAAAGCACTTTGAGCTGCACATGTTCTATACAAAGTGCTATATAAATAAAGCTTTATTATTATTATTATTATTATTATTATTATTAATGGATTGTTCTTTTACTGCCCATCATGTCTGTGCAGCATGCATTTGGATGTTATTGAATGATATTTGTATTTATTTTGGGACCAGTTTAGCCTTTATGAGAGTGACAGTGTTAAACGGGGGGATAGAGGGGATGACACGCGTTAAGGAATCACATGCTGGATCTGAAAGTGTGTCCACCGCAGCAAGCCACAGAACGAGGCCCGCGACCTATAACCCCTGAGCTATGAGGGTTAAGTCACTTATGCATATTTTGATATTAAAATGTCCTTTTCATGTTTGGAGTCATTTAAGTAGGTCTTTGGTCAGTGCTAGGTCAAACCAGGCAGGTAGTAACAGCTGTGACGTCCATGTTAATTTTCAGGTGCCTCTGTTTATGCCGTGTAGACATGTTTATGGCCAGTTAATATTATGCAGACCTAGGGAGGGTTCAGCAGAAATGACTGTGGCGTACAGCGGGAACTCTTCTCTGTTTGTATTTACATATTCTGTTCTCCTTGGTCAAGTCTTCCAATTAAAACCTAGACATAAACTGTCATAAACTGGAGTAGGGGTCATATCATTATTTTGAAGAATTATCTGTGCTCCTAGCTTGTAGCTTGCTGTTGTGTGTATATGTGTTTGTATTTTTAATTGTGCATACAGGTGCATTTATATGTGCTGTAATTGTGCCTACATTGTGCCCGTGTGTCTTTGATTTGGTGCTGTAATTATGCTTTTGTGTGTGTGTTTCTTAGCTATTTTGCTCTTGTCAGTTCTCTTTTAATGGCATTAACCTTTCAGGGACTGCAGATGAAAATGGCCTCTAATTCTCCCTCTGGAGGGAACACAGGGATTTGAGCCTTTGCAGACCATTCACTAAAACCTATAGAACACACAACAGGAAAGGGGAAACCCCAAAAATATTCAACATAAAGTAAAGTCTATGAATTGGTAAACATACATTTATCTAATTTGGCATCTTAATGCAATTAATTGAATAATGAAAAATATTGTAATGATCTTCTCTTATTCAATAATCTTTCAATTAAACCCCTTATGAAATTGTAGAAATTACATAACCATTGTGAAACCTCCTAATAAAAGCACTCTACTACAACCATGCAGCTTTGTAAGCTATAGTAAACATGCAAGCTTGCTAAGCAAAAACATTTAAGTGGTTGAAGGCTTTGAGTGGTTGTTAAACATTAATGTCTGCTTTTGATATGAAGGCCTGCAGGGAGCTGAGGCATCATTGACATAAATAAATTCTCTTTGATTTTACATTGATTCCTTGACCACCCTACTCCAGCCTGTGTCCCATGCACTCACACACTCAAGGGAAACACACACAACAACAACAACAACAACAACAACAACAACAACAACAACAACAACAACTCACCGTGCAGGTTTCCAGAGTTTGCGTGGCGGTGGGATCAGCTCTCTCTTGTTGAGGGGGGCGACTCCGAGAGCTGCCTGCATGATGGTGATGAATTTCTTATACTTCATGGTACTGCTCATCAATGCTTTGAGTCAATCTGTTGCCATGACGACGCCTCAGCTTGCCTACAGTTGGGTCCAGCCTTGCTGTCAGGAGGTGTTTGCGTTGCAGCGCTGAGGAGTGGAGCACGTCGTGTGGAAGCTGAGCGCTGCACAGAGGAGATAGAGCAGCAGTGGGAGAAAGCCAAAAGACAAAACAGCCGTGTACTGATTTGTGTTGAAGCATTACTGTTACATAATTCACACAGAAAATCCCACCACAGGAGGATAATAGTGGCACTAAGCCTCTGGGTGCTTAACACGGTAATCCGCGACATCCAGCCTCCTCCCTTTCTCTTTTTTGTAAAGTTTGATCAGGGAGCACACTGTCATGTATCATTACATATGACAACAAGATGGACTGTTTTGATAATTACCATCAGAACAAAGGAAGACATATTGACAAGCTGGCTCTGCTTGTAACATAAGGACAACAGTTCCACACCGGAGTTGCCCAAAACAATCATTTATTTTATGCAACACAGTGGTTCCAACAACAATAAAACAGAACAAAGGAGCGGTGTCCTGCTGAGAGAGAGCGAGAGCCTGTTCTGCAGCCCTCTTATATCCTGGAATCAGCGCCACAGGTGGGTCCCATCACTGCTGATTACAACACACAGGTTACAGCAGCACCACCTGGTGGACAACCACAGAGTTGTCACTCCCCCCCCCCATAAAAGAAGTGTCCCCAAGACACTGAAACATCCAAACAAATAACAGAGCTTATACTTACAGCTACTACATGAAACAAACATTTATTTAATTTTTCCTTACAAAAATAGTTTATGTTTAAGTTAAGCTCCAGGATAATTAGGGGAAACAAAGATTTTTTTTAGATTGCTTCAAATAAACCACCAAAAGATCTCCATCTACTCGCTGGTAGGAGAATATATAAAGATCTTAAAGTCCGTTACGAGAGTCAACTTCCATTTGTGGCATGTACTGAATGTCTGCTGAGGAATGGGAGCTTCCAAACCCGAGCGAACATGCAGGGCAGCTCAGACGAGGTATTTGAAGCTGTAGGTGGCGTCACAGGACAACCTCGAGCCCTTTCAGCGACAACACAGGTCCTGGCGGTGAGGCCTCTTCATGTTAATGTGCCGCAGCTTCTGCTCACAGTTGCAGGTAGTCTGAGAGCAGTCCTTGCAGAGGATGGGCTCCACCAGGTAGGGGTTAAACCCAACCTGACACTTCCGGCAGAGCTGCTTATAGTACACCTTACTGGTTCCAGGGATGCACCAACATACGCACTCTCCCACCGGATGTTGCATTTCTTGCAGTGGAAAAAGGAACTGCTCCAGGAACTGAAAGCTGGACCCCTTTGTAGACCTGTGGAAAGTTGTCTTGAAGTCCTTCCCGGTGTCTTCTTCGCCACTGTCACCCTTCTTACATTCATGCCCTGACTCAACGTGATCCACGGATTCGTCTGCTTCTCCTTCACCTTCATCCGCATAGCTGAGTTTCTTCCTGGAGATTCTGCGGTCAAACACGGGGGAGTAGATTGACACAGGCCGCAGGAAGCGCATGTGGCTCACCGGTGTGGTGCCGTACGGGGCCTTCCCCTCTGCTTTAACCAGCCCCGGGCTCTTGGGGGACTTTGACAGGGGCACTCCCTCTGAGCAGAACAGCGTTTTAGGACCCAGCGAGCACTGCACGGTTTTATCCACTTTGACATTCACCTGCACGCCGCACTCTTTGGTGATGACTTTCCTCAGTGGGACTGGTGAACTGGGGTGAACCTGGGACAAACGCTCCTGCAAAGTTGGATCCTCCTGCTGCTGCTTTGCCAATTCACTACGAGAGACAGACAATGGAACAACAGGTAGCGCCAAAACAATATTCTCAGAAATGACTTTTTTATCTTGTGCTTTATAGGTCTGGGCTCGTGTTACTGCACAAGCTGGAACTACCTTTGTCAGCTTCTTCTCAGGGTCAGCACGCTCGCCCCTCACTGGCTTAGAGGACACCACTGGTGAAAGAGGCACATCAGGCCACACTCTGCCGCCAGCCAAGTCATTTCCGAGGATGACTGCCACTCCCGGAACAGGCAAAGATGGCCGGACTCCCATGGCAACCTCACCCTGCCGTAAATCACAGGACAACACCAACCGATGCTTTGGAGCAGACAACAACTGCATCCCCATTCCCTTGAACCATACACCACTTCCAGTGTCAGTTACCGAGGGAAATGGAAGAACACCCTCAGTTATGTAAGAATCGATAGCACCTGTGTCTCTCAGTATCTTAACAAGGAATTTTTTTTCACTTCCTTGCAAAGACACATAACCTTCTCGTATGAAAGGGGCATACCCTGGATCAATTTCATCTGCCAACTGGGAGGGGCGAGGTTTCACCTCTTGCAGGGCTGGTCCGTAGTTAGAAACCGCAGCAGCAACTGGTTGCGGGGTAGTATAGAGTTGAACCGCAGCTATAGCCTCATCCCTAGCAACCTGGTGGGGAGAAGCTGCAAGGGCAACAGGCCTGGGAAACTGAACATGTTGGAGTCCCTTGGTTTTTGCAAGTACTGGGCATTCCTTTTTCTGGTGTCCTTTACCCAAACAAAAGTAACAAGTATGTCATAGTCTGCTCCATCATTCACCAGTAGTTTTCCATTCACCTGTCTCACCTGTTTTCCACACCCACTCGTTAACTCACTCTCTTTCTCTTCTGCACCCATTAGCTTCTGCCAGTATTTAAACTCGCACCTGACACACACTCTTTGCCAGATTGTACTTTGCCTCATGCTTGTCTCTCCCGCGTTCAACACTAGATTGCCTACCCGGTTCCGACCCTGCCTGTCCCCGACCTGCCTGCTCTGCCTGTTTCCTGATCCTGCCTGTCCCTCGACTATCCTGCCTGGCCTGTTATCCGACCCTGCCTGTATCCACGCTGACCGCCTCGCTTACTCCCTGACCCTCTGCCTGTCCCTGACTCACCTTCTGCCCGCTGTCCTCCGGTGCGTTATACTGCCCGGTTGCTATTCCTCCGATCCAGTGGAATCTCCAATAAAGGATATTACCAATTCTCCTTGGTTTCTCGAGTGCTGCATTTGGGTTCTCCTTAAGACTGTGACAGAACAATCTGGCCAGAACATGGACCCAGCGCACTCCTCTTCACCAAGAGACCGTTTCGAGAGAGTTGAGGACGCTCTCCAGAGGCAGGAAGCCTCGATAGCCGCCCTGGCCACCGAGGCTCATCATGCTACATCTTCACATGACCAGACGCTAACCTATTTAGCTGCGCAGCTACAGCAGCTAACGGCTACTGTGCAGCAGCTAGTGGCAGGAGTGGCCGCTCCAGCGCCTCTTCCTATGCCGTCGACACCCGCTTCTGCATCACCTCTGATGGGATTTACCCCGGAGCCTCGGGTGGGAACTCCGGAGCGCTACGCCGGGGAACCGGAGGGCTGCAGCCCGTTTCTTACGAACTGTTCTATCCTGTTTGCACTGCAGCCACACACTTTCGCTTCTGAAGCTGCTCGTGTGGCGTTCACGGTCAATCATTTGACTGGGAAAGCCCGACTGTGGGGCACAGCGGAATGGGAGCAACAAACACCCGCCTGCTCTTCGTTCCCCGCTTTTTCTGCGGAGCTGCGCAAGGTGTTTGGACCCGTGTCTGTGGGTCCAGACGCTGCAGGAGGACTATTGAACCTGAGCCAGGGTAATGGATCTATAGTGGATTATGCCATTGAGTTTCGCACCCGGAGCCGCCTCAGCAACTGGAATTCTGCAGCCCAGTGTGACGCCTATCTGCGTGGGTTGGCGGATTACATCAAAGATGAGCTTGTGTCGTTTGATTTGCCCAATTCACTGGATGGGTTGATTGAACTGACTTCCCGCATGGATCGGCGCATCCAGACACGGAGACGGGAGCGACGATCGGCGGAAGTTCAACATGCCTGGGCGCCCCGACGTCCGAGTTTGGCTGCGACTCCTCACCTCACTCCAGAGCCGCAACCAGGGGGGGATGAGCCCATGCAGGTGGGTCGCACCAACCTCACTTTGGAGGAACGTGAGCATCGCAGACGTCGTAACCTGTGTCTTTACTGCGGCCGGGCCGGCCATTTCGTTTCTCACTGCCCGGTAAAAGGCAAGGCTCAGCAGTAATGGGGAACATACTGGTGAGCCAAACCCCTGGATTTGTTCCCACTCAGAGACCATTGAGCCACGCCAGGTTGCTATTGCCGGATAGGTCTCAGGCTCTTGCAGTTTTTATTGACTCTGGTTCGGACGCGAGTATTATGGATGAAGAGCTTATGCTGCAGTTGGGTATAGACCGGGTTCCCTTATCTCGCCCAGTTCCAGCCAACGCCTTAGACGGTCACCTGCTGGGGACAGTGACTCATCAGACTGTACCCGTTCACATGCTCCTGTCTGGGAACCATCACGAGACTATTCAGTTTCATGTTCTCCGGTCTCCACATATCCCGCTTATCCTGGGTTACCCATGGCTCCGCCGCCACAACCCTAACATTGACTGGGAGACGGGAGCCATTTTGGGATGGAGCCCCTCTTGTCATCAGATCTGTCTGAAACAGGCTGCCGCGCCTCAACGCTCGGGGAACCCCAGCCAAGTTCTGGATGTTACAGGAGTTCCACCGGAATATCTGGACTTCAAGGAAGTATTCAGCAAGTCGAGGGCTACTTCCCTACCACCACACCGGCCCTACGACTGTGCCATCGACCTGCATCCCGGCACCAGCCCTCCCAGGGGTCGATTGTACTCCCTGTCTGCTCCGGAAAGAGTTTCCATGGAGACTTATATCAATGACGCTCTGGCGGCTGGGATTATTCGCCCGTCCTCATCACCTGCTGGCGCAGGGTTCTTCTTTGTAGAGAAGAAAGACAAGACCCTAAGGCCCTGTATCGACTTTCGGGGTCTTAATAACATTACAATCAAGAATCGATACCCACTGCCTCTTATCTCTTCTGCATTTGAGTTGTTGCAGGGAGCAACCATATTCACGAAGCTGGACTTGCGTAACGCGTACCACTTGGTACGTATTCGCGAGGGGGATGAGTGGAAGACCGCCTTCAACACCACCTCGGGGCACTACGAGTACCTAGTCATGCCTTTTGGGCTTACCAACGCCCCTGCAGTATTCCAGGCGTTGGTAAATGATGTGCTCCGAGACATGTTGGACCGACACGTGTTTGTTTACTTGGATGACATCCTGATCTTTTCCAAGACACTGAAAGAACACGTGCACCACGTCCAGGCGGTTCTCAGGAGATTACTCGAGAACTCGCTGTTTGTTAAAACGGAGAAGTGCGAGTTTCACACATCCTCTGTCTCTTTTCTGGGATACATCGTGGGACAAGGGAGCATCGAGATGGATCCTGCCAAGGTTGATGCAGTCACTTCCTGGCCGGTTCCAGATTCCCGGAAGCGGCTACAACAGTTCCTCGGGTTCGCCAACTTCTACCGGAGGTTCATTCGTGGATACAGTACCTTGGCCGCTCCTCTCACAGCCCTGACCTCCTCTAAGGTCATGTTCCAGTGGTCCTCCTCGGCTGAGGAGGCATTCCAGAACCTTAAGGCGAGGTTCACCTCCGGCCCCATCCTCCGAGTACCCGATCCTGTAAGACAGTTTGTTTTGGAGGTGGATGCTTCTGATATGGGGGTGGGAGCCATCCTGTCTCAGCGAGCAATGGACAGCCAAAAACTCCATCCCTGTGCTTTCTTTTCAAAGCGTTTGACTCCAGCGGAAAGGAATTATGATGTGGGAAACCGGGAGCTGCTAGCAGTGAAGTTGGCTCTGGAGGAGTGGCGTCACTGGCTCGAGGGGACCAGTCAACCTTTCCTGGTGTGGACCGACCACAAGAATTTGGAGTACATCCGGTCGGCCCGCAGACTGAATTCCCGACAGGCTAGATGGGCCCTTTTCTTCACTAGGTTCAATTTCTCCCTCTCCTACCGCCCTGGTTCTCGGAACATTAAGGCTGACGCTCTTTCTCGTCAGTTTGGAGAGGGAGGTAACATTCCCAGGGGCTTGGACACCATCCTTCCGACTTCTCAGCTCGTCGCCGCCCTCATCTGGGAGGTGGAGGAGAGGGTCAAGGCTGCCCAGCAGGACCAGCCGGGACCCAGTGCCTGTCCTCCGAACCGCCTGTTCGTTCCGCAGACGTTGAGGTCTGATGTTCTCCAGTTGGCTCATAACTCCAGACTCACCTGCCATCCTGGGATCCAACGCACATGGGAGGTAGTCCAGCAAAGGTTCTGGTGGGCAACACTTAAGGAGGACACCAGGGAATTTGTTAATGCCTGCCCCGTTTGCAATCAGAACAAGTCTTCTCACCAAGCTCCTGCTGGTCTCCTACGACCTCTGCCTATCCCTCATCGCCCCTGGTCTCACATTTCTTTGGACTTTGTTACTGGTCTGCCACCGTCCAACGGACACACTGCCATCTTGACGGTGGTAGACCGATTCAGTAAGATGGCTCATTTTGTGCCGATACCCAAGCTCCCCTCAGCTAAAGAGACGGCAGAGCTGGTCCTGCTCCATGTGTTCCGGCTCCATGGGCTGCCTACTGATGTGGTTTCCGATCGTGGTCCTCAATTTACCTCGGTGTTCTGGAGGGAATTCTGCACGCTCCTTGGGGCCACGGTCAGTCTGTCATCCGGTTTCCATCCGCAGTCCAACGGTCAGACAGAAAGAAAGAACCAGGAGATGGAGACAACCTTACGATGTATAGTCTCCAAGAACCCAGCGGCCTGGGCTAAACAGCTGCTCTGGGTCGAGTACGCCCACAACACTCTGGTCAGTTCGGCCACCAAGCTGTCCCCATTTCAGTGTGCTTACGGGCTTCAACCCCCTCTGTTTCCGGCCCTGGAGAGGGAGGTTACCTGTCCGTCCGTCCAGGCTTTCATCCGTCGTTGTCGACAGACCTGGAATCAAGCCCGGAGAACTCTCGTCTGTTCGGCCAACCGGTACGCCTCCTCTGCCAACCGCCGACGTTCTGAAGCACCTGTCTACCAGGTGGGCCAAAAGGTATGGCTTTCCTCCCGGGATATTCCTTTACGGGTGGATTCAAAGAAACTTGCACCTAAATTCATTGGACCGTTTGAGATTGTCAGAATAATCAATCCCGCAGCAGTAAGGCTAAGACTGCCTCGGACTCTGCGGATCCATCCCACCTTCCACGTTTCCAGGATCAAACCTGTCCGAGAGAGTGCCTTGGTTCCTGCGATCCCTCCCCCACCACCCCCCCGGATGATTGACGGCGGGCCTACGTACACTCTCCGACGACTTCTTCGTTCCCGTCGCAGAGGAAGAGGAGTCCAGTACCTGGTGGACTGGAAGGGTTACGGCCCTGAGGAGAGGTGTTGGGTTCCAGCTCGTCATGTGTTGGACCCCCGGCTCATCAGGGAGTTCCATCGGCGTAATCCCGAGCAACCGTCTAAGACCGTCACGTTGACGGGCAGAGACACAGGGAGAGTCTCTCCTCTTACCGTCAGCTCGTCAGAGGAGGACAGCGAGGGGCAGGCTTCTGATGAAGATGCAGATTCCCACAGGGGGCAGGAGAGGGAGGCGGAAAGAACTTTTTCAGATGAGTACTAATCCCACCTCCCACCTTCATCTGTAGATTAGCATTTAGGGACGTCAGGAGCCGTCCATTAAGGGGGGGGTTCTGTCATAGTCTGCTCCATCATTCACCAGTAGTTTTCCATTCACCTGTCTCACCTGTTTTCCACACCCACTCGTTAACTCACTCTCTTTCTCTTCTGCACCCATTAGCTTCTGCCAGTATTTAAACTCGCACCTGACACACACTCTTTGCCAGATTGTACTTTGCCTCATGCTTGTCTCTCCCGCGTTCAACACTAGATTGCCTACCCGGTTCCGACCCTGCCTGTCCCCGACCTGCCTGCTCTGCCTGTTTCCTGATCCTGCCTGTCCCTCGACTATCCTGCCTGGCCTGTTATCCGACCCTGCCTGTATCCACGCTGACCGCCTCGCTTACTCCCTGACCCTCTGCCTGTCCCTGACTCACCTTCTGCCCGCTGTCCTCCGGTGCGTTATACTGCCCGGTTGGTATTCCTCCGATCCAGTGGAATCTCCAATAAAGGATATTACCAATTCTCCTTGGTTTCTCGAGTGCTGCATTTGGGTTCTCCTTAAGACTGTGACAAAGTACTTGGATCTACTTTACATCTGGGGTCACCAGACCAGTTATTTCTGCCCCCCCAGTCAAATCTCTCCCCTGGATGAATCTTGTGTGTCAACGTGTATTCATCAGCTAACACCCCGGCGTCTGTTACATTTTTAACCTTATTCTCATTCAGGTACGTAGCAACACGTTCTGGAAGAAGATCTTTTAGTTGTTCAAGAAGGAACAGTTCCCTTAAATCATTAAGATTTACTACTTCGGAAGCCGTGACCCACCGATTACATTTCATCGTCAGCTCCCGAACAAGTTCCACATAGGTCTGTCCTTCTGACTTCCTTAGCTTCCTGAACTGCTGACGGTAGGCCTCAGGCACCAACTCATAAGCTTTTAGCACTGCAGTCTTTACCCTTAAGTAATCTTCACTGTCAGCCATACTTAATGCAGAAAATGCTTCTTGAGCCCTACCAGTTAACACACACTGTAACAGCAATGTTTTCTCTGAATCTGACCACTGTCGTCTTTGGCTAAGTCGCTCAAAAAGTCCAAAAAAAGAATCTACAGTCTTCTCCTCGAATTTCGATAACAACCTCAAGTTATAAGCTACATCAAAAGTAGCTGGGGACACCCCAGAAGAAAGCTTACCCTCTTGGATAAAAGAAATCTGGACAACTACTTGCCAGTGTCTTGTTGGAGTCTACCGGACCAGGTCCGTCCTCCGCGCAGATCGTTTGGATATGGCCAGAGCGGGGTCGCCGTCCGGATCTGCCGATGACCTTTCTTAGTTCTGAGGGAAAAGGAATTGTGTCCTAGACACTATTCTCTGTTAGCTGTACAAAAACTAGACTTTGCACTCCAATGAATTGTTTCTTCAAATAAGCACTTTATTACACAGTTCAACAAAAATATATCAATCCGTACTATACCACAAAGCGCTTTGGACTCCTTCTTGAGTTCCCACCGTGACAGGCTCGTCAGTGTGAGATCCCAGTTGAAGTGAGTCCCGAATTCTGAATATATCTTGTTCTTTATAGTATTTGCTGTGAAGCCCCCACCTTTGGTGCTCTCTGTGCTGCAATCTGCCTTTTCTGCCCAGCAACACACAGTTTTAGCTAAGGTCAGGCCAGGGCCATACTCCCTTTTCCTAATTACCTGTTTTAACTGGTTTTCTCACAAGACAGTTGCGTCTGGTGAGGATCAGGGCCCCACATCTCGTCCTTGAAGATAACAGGATGTAGCCGGCCAGCAGTAAACTTTAACAGCAGTAAACTTTAACACGTTATTTTTCCACTCAGACAGCTCAATGTTTCCTATAACAGGATTTACTATATCTTATATTCACAGTTACTTTTTCCTTATCTTTATCCTTCAGTCTGTGGGTTAACCTGGGGCAGCAGGCCAAGATCATCTTCAGCCTTGGATTCATTACGTTATTACTGTAGATCTGTGGTAAGTTACCTAGCTAACGTAGCTTACCTAGTCATTTTTAATATACTGACAAAACAAACATGAAACAGATTAAATCTGCCAACAGTGACAGTTGGCAAATGTAATAATACCCAAACGTCAACAAGCGCTCCGGTCCCAGCTGTGTGCGTCACTTTTTAGTGTCCCCGTTTCCCTTGGCATTGCAGCATTTTGTATTTGCAGCATTTTTCAAAGTGCAGCGCGTTGTAAAATCTCGAAATGTAAGAGTTTTGGGCCGGCAAAAATAAGAAAATGTGATATTGCTTTTTGTCAGACTCCTATTATTAATAATAATAATAATAATAATAATAATAATAATACAAAAATAATAATAATAACAATATACATTTAGCATTCAAAACTCAACATACTATTCCATGCCTGAGGGAGATATGAATAATCAACAGATTTGAATGGAATCTCTAACATTTTCATGTAGAATAAAGACAAAAGAGTGATTATACAAATTACATTTATTGAAATTTGAACTAGATGATTAAGTCTCAAAGAATGTTTTAAATAAAAGGACATAAAACAAAAAGGTAGATAATAATAAAATCTATTAAATGTATATGTAAAGACATTTGGTCAACTGAAATGACACTGAGCCAGTGATAACAGCAACGCCCAGCGTGGATGAAGCTGGTGCAGGGGCCTCATTTATAAACCGTGCGTACGCACAAAAGATGGCGGAAAAACGAGAAACTGCGACACCGTTGGCAGAAGGAAGAATGGAGAGAAATAGGTGGAAATAATACCATAAATAAAATGTTGCCTCTCATTTATCATATATGAAGAATTCATTTTCACAAATTGATTAAAGCCAATCTTAAAATGATTTAACAAACGCCTGTTTGAGACTCCTCAGTCACACAAAAACATAACTTGGAGAAATAAATAAATACGGAAATGTTATTGATCACTCCTCGATTATGTTATGAAATGTTGTTATGAAATGTTTTCTCATAAATGATGCGGTAAGCAGGAGGACAGAATTACTTTAAACTGACACCGTTTTGCATTTCTATAGGTTTTATAGATACGAGCATGCATATACTATCATGTTTAATCGTGTTTTATGCCGTTCGCCGCCTACTTGATAAGTTGCTCGTAAAACACAGGAGGTATGGAAACTAAGAACACCATATGTGGTAAATTGTACAGCTAATATAACACAACACATTAGTTGTTTTTCTTTTAACTGGTGGATTATGGATATGTAGTTGCTGATCGACAGCTCACCACAAACCAGAGGTGGGACCAAGTCATTGTTTTGCAAGTCCAAGTCAAGTCCCAAGTCATTGGTTTTCAAGTCCAAGTCGAGTCGCAAGTCTTTTGTGATTTTGTCAAGTCGAGTCTCAAGTCATCAAATTGGTGACTCGAGTCCATGTCATGTGACTCGAGTCCACACCTCTGCCACAAACCACCAAATACAAAAAAATCATTCAGATCCAGTCGTCATGACTCCACTCTGGAGGGATTCCCCGATCATTTCTTATACCTCATTCACACCAACGGTGTTTCAGAGCCGGTTCGGAGCTGGAGCTTGAAAAGCACCGGGTTTTCCTGTTCACACCGCAGCGGAGCAGCGTCTTAGCTCCGGAATCCGGTTTGTTTCAAGCACCAAAAAATTGTCCGGCCAGAGCAAAATCACCACATACGTCACGCTTACGTCGAGGCGGGGGCAGAGACAGATCAACTCCTGAACAACAACAAAAAGCCCGCATTTTATCCAGTTTGTACACAACGATGGAGAAACTTAACAAGAGTTTCAGTGTTTCTGCCATAGACTATAAAGGTTTCTGCTCATTAAGCAACGTGTCTGTGTGTGGAACCTGAGCATTCCCGTTGATCACCTCTCATTATAAATCTATAAAACTATAAATATTCAACTTTACTTCACGTGTTCATTTGAGAACAGCTGTTACATACCTGGGTGAAGGTTACAGTTCATTTAAATGAAAGATACAACGTTACTCCACACTCATGGTTCAGTCCACCTTAAGAAATAAGACCGACCTCGGAAGCAGTTGTGTTTTAAAAAAACCTTTATTGACACGAGTACACTTTTTATAAGAATATAACTAAACCACAGAAATGACTCCGGAAAAGCTACAGATAGAGCCATAAGAAATGAATGCAACTGATTTCATCCGCGCGGTTTGGCTTTATGAAACAGGCACGCAAACGGTTACGTCATGACGCAAACGATGACGCAACGACGCATTACCAGTCGGACTCTGGGCGGTGTGAAAAGAGCCAGAGCTAAACCGAAGAACTGGTTCTGAACCTGAAAAGCTCTAGCACGGAGCTTGAACCGGAGTTGCGTTGGTGTGAATGAGGTATTACAGTTTCTCATCAAGATCCCGTTTAAATTGTGCCACGAATTACACATATGATGTTTGTCAATCTTAAAAAATCATTTCCATGTAAAAAAAACTCACAGTTTGTCGTAACACTGTTGAAATATAAGACTATGAAAAATACGCAATTAGAAAGACTACAAATCCCAGAGTCGCGTAAGTGATGTCATAACTGTTTTCCTCCACTAAAATAGAGATAGCAAAGATAAGATAACTTTAACAAGATGCCTGTGTGCTTAGTACCAGGCTGTAATCATACCAGCAATGGGTCTTGCTCGTTCTTTCGCTTCCCGTCTGATGAAAGGACCAGGAGTGGCTGGATCAAGTTAGCTACCTAGCTAATAGCAAGCACGTTAGTTAGCATTACAGCCGTGTCATTTTTATTAGCCTTAACATGAAGAAACATTAAGTTAACCAAAGTGTTAAACAGTAGAGTAGTAGTCATATTTCGTGAACCCTTTGAAGAGTACTGTCACACCGGTGTGATCATTCTATAATACACCATTTAAGCCCGGGGGTGAAATGCTAACGCTACATTAGCACTGGCTATTTGTTCTACTTCACGCTATCTGCACAAATGGTTGACATTAAACATTAAAAAGACCAGGCAGTTCAGAGAGAATCAAAGGAAGGCAGGCAGGCAGCTTTGCATGACGTTCTTCTGGACGTGTTTTATTGTGGTGATAGTGAGGGTAGTCAATCACTTTTTTGACAAGACAGTAGTGACGGCCATCTTGGTGACGTGTGTTGTTGTGAGAGTCTGCGAGACCAGAGATGTAGTTCATTAAGCGTTTCACACAAACAAAAGTGTTACTTCACAGTTTTACGACACATTTTTATTTTTTTGACTTGCAAAATTATCTTTTAAATTGACAAACATCATATGTGTAATTCGAGGCACAATTCAAACGGGATCGAAAGATAATATTTCTCTCTCCATTGACTTCAATACATAATCTTTTCGAAATAAGGTCTCATAGAGCTCCCCCGGAAGGGGAGGGACTTCGCCACTCTATGGCCGTTTCTCAATCGCGAGTACACATGCTGCAGAGCAACTATTTCAAGTATACTACGTCATAGAGTGGCGCAGAATGCTGGGCATTTAACATGCATTTAAACAGTCCTTCGGTGCCACTCGATGACGTAGTATACTTGAAATAGTTGAAAATCGGAAGTCGCAACAGCTCATTTCAAAATAAACGTGGATTTACGTAAAAAACTATTTTTTCAGGGTTCGGGTGTTTTGTTTGATTTTAAACAAACAAAGTCTTGGCTTTCAGAATATGAAACTTTTATTTCCAAAATCACACGATAAATACAGTTTTGAAGCTTGTAAAGGGACGAAGACAGGCACCTCACACTCGCACTCTGCTCTTCCAGCAGCGCCGCCCCCCCTCCCTCCGGCTGAAATTATGAATGTAAGAGTATAGTAATCATAGATAACACGGCAGGGTCCGTTACAGTTTGTTTTCATCTGATTTCAATTAAACAGAGTCTTGGCTTTCAGAATATTAAACTTGTTTCGGCAAATTTAGATGATAAATACAGCTTTGAAGCCTGTAACGGCATAATTACAAGCGGAGAACGGAGTAACTTAACGTCACAGCAGGCATAACAACAGCCGGTGTTTCTCGTGAGTGTTTTCTCCGGGAAACAAACACAATACACACAAACGCAAAATTACACAAACACACACACACACACACGTATACACACACACTCGCGAGCTTCCCCTCCAAACGAAAATATCTTCCCTCCGTACAGGGCTCGAGCTTAAGGATGTCCCGTCGTCAGTGTGCGAACTATACCACGGTCTCTGGGGGAGCCGGGATTTTTTTTTTGTTGCGGCGGGGGGGGAGGTGCCACAGGTCTACATTTACATGAAACGTCCCGATGGATCATGTAAATGTCAACAGATTTCCTGAGCATGTATGGGCTACGCAAACTTCAATCAACTTGATAATAAATAATCCACGGACCACCAATGTAACGTTTGACTGTTTAATTAATCAACTTAAAATGACTCAAATGTGATCCACTCACTCCACTGTTGGCTGGTCCAGCCAGCCGGCGCCCACGGGACCACCGCAGCAACTTCGCCCCCCATCTCGAGCAGCAGGCAAGGAGGAAGAGGAAGAACAGGTGGGGTGGTCATCAGCAGCATCATCATCTTCTTCCACATCTCCTTCGATCTCTACTACTGTATGGTAGTTGTAGTCATCAAGTTAGCTTCTCTTGGCTCGTCTTCTTGTGTCTCTTCAGCCCCTAAGTTAACGTTGGCTGTCAAGTTAGCACTAGCACTGACTACACGCCCCATTCCTACTGTTAACGTAACGTAACGACTTCCCCGGTGTAACCAGTTAAACGGTAACAACGTTAGCTCCCTCCTCTCTCGGTTCTGTTGTAGCAGCAGTCACAACGTACGATGTGCTACCACCAGCTACATTCGGTTGGTCTTCTTGATCAGGTTGTTTAGCCGTCTTTTTAAAGAAATTGCCTAAGTTGTTTTTTTCTTTTCGACATATCAGCAGCAGCAACAATGCTTGGTAAACATGCAGTGCTAACTAAACGAGTGAGTGGGTAGTGGGTGGAGCTGCGGGCAGCGTGCAAGCAGGCGACACTTTTTTCATGAATCATAAACTCTAAATATAATTTTATTTCACTTATTTTACACCTTTGAAAAAAAAACATGCCCAAAATGGAATTTATTTGGTCATCATATCAGTATTTTAGAGAGCTCCCCCCAAATTTCACAAACCATGTTCCCAGGGGAGCTCATGTCACCACTAGGGGAGCTATAGCTCCCCCTGCTCCCCTCCAGTTCGCACCCTGCCCGTCGTCCCGGGGCCGAAAAAAATAGTGTCGGGGAGGATAAAAATAATTTTGGGACGAGAGTTAAAATAAAAATACCCTGCTAACTCTACTACAAACGGCGATGAAAATGAAACCGACTGCACGTTTTGTGTAGCACACAGTTATTAAACCTCCTTGTCAACATAAACACACACGCACAAAACATTTAGAAACCCGTGAAATACACACACAGTCCGTAGCTACAGCTGAGCTGCTAGCTGTCAGCCAGCTGCCCAGCTGGCTGTGCCCGCAAATTCCTGGCCCGCAAATTCGCGGGTCTAGCTATGTACTGAGTGTGTGTATTTCGCGGGTTGAGTGATGTACAATGGCATCCCGTGGAGGAATTCTGAAATGTTTTACCGTTACATCACAAAAACGCACAGCAGAACCAGACCCTGGAGCGCCGGCCTCTTTATTTACTTACTCCTCTTCATCCCCTATGAGTAATAAGGCTGAGAAGAGAACCCTCCATCGTATTTAGTCCTTAGCAATATGCTGCGCCTCTCCCCATGTAGGGATGGGTACCGAGCCCCGGTATTAAACGGGCCCCGGGCCGGAATTATTAAAGACAGTGGTAACGTTAAGCTCCGACGTTATCGGACTTTTTATCGGTACTGGAGACATTTAAAAAATATATGTCATATGTATTATTGCTACATACACATTATATCGCAGTTTTAGTTTCACCAACTCCGTTTCTAATATGCAATAAGACTACAACATGCGTCTATGATGTATTTTCGAGCTTTCCAATCGAGACGAGATCTCTCTCTCCCGTCTGTGTGCGAGGGGGCGGGGCCGTTTGTAAAGGTCTCCTGACTGTGTTACAGACTGTCATCCTGGTTAGCGGTTACTCTGGGTTCTGTCTTCAGGACACAGTGTTGGATTTTTTTGTTAATTGGATGGGACTTGATTGGATTCAATATTAGAGACATTTTCTCGTTTGTGTGTTTGTTTAAATATATTTGGCCTTTGTTCATGTGATTGAATGATTTACTCAAATAAAAAGGTTGATGAATTATCATCTAATGATTTGCATGATGTTTTATTTATGTTAAAGGTCACTTTGAATGATTTTAACTAATGATAATGTAGAAAAACTAACATTTTAAATTCGGGACGGTCCACATTAATTTCGGGACGGCTTAGATTGTATTTCGGGACGGTTCCGGGAGGATGGGGAAAAAATGTAGTCGAGAGCCTTGCCTCCGTAGTATTTTGATCATTTGCTCCACTAATAATCATCAGATCGATGGATTCCAGAGAAGAGGAAACTTTAAAGGCCTTTTTCTCAAAATGAGGACTCGGTGACAGTCATTATATAATGTGACATATTTCGCTTAATATTTGGAGTACAACAACAATCCTGATATCATTAGAAAGCTAGGAATATCCTCTTTACAACAGTGTATACAACTCAAAATGTGTCTTCGGGTCAATGCGACTGATTTCGATGGAGCAGGTCACATATGATGTTTGTCAATCTTAAAAAATCATTTCCATGTCAAAAAAGTCACAGTTTGTTGTAAAACTGATAGAATCTATCTATATGGCACTGGCTAAGATAAGATAACTTTAACAAGATGCCTGTGTGCTACCAGGTTGTCATAATACCAGCAATGGGTCTTGCTCGTTCTTTCGCTTCCCGTCTGATGAAAGGACCAGGAGTGGCTGGATCAAGTTAGCTACCTAGCTAGTAGCTAGCACGTTAGTTAGCATTACAGCCTTGTCATTTTTATTAGCCTTAACATGAAGTAACATTAAGTAACCCAACATGTTAAACAGTAAGAGTGGTAGTCATATTTTGTGAACCCTTTGAAGAGTACTGTCACACCGGTGTGATCAGTCTATAATACACAATTTAAGCCCGGGGAGAAATGCTAACGCTACATTAGCATCTGCGATCTTTTCTACTTCACGCTGTCTGCACAAATGGTTGACATTAAACATTAAAAAGACCCGGCAGTTCAGAGAGAATCAAAGGAAGGCAGGCAGGCAGCTTTGCATGACATTCTTCTAGACGTGTTTCATTGTGGTGATAGTGAGAGTAGTCAATCCTTTTGTTGACAAGACAGTAGTGACGGCCATCTTGGTGACGTGTGTTGTTCTGCTAGACAGGAGATGTAGTTCATTCAGTGTTTCACACAAACAAACGACACGGTTTTACGACACGTATTTTTATTTTGACTTGCAAAATTATCTTTTAAATTGACAAACATCATAGCCTATGTGTAATTCGTGGCACAATTCAAACGGGATCGAAAGATAATCTTACTCTCTCCATTGCCTTCAATATATAATTTTTCCGAATTAAGGTCCCATGAAGGTCCACCGGAAGGGGAGGGACTTCGCCACTCTATGCTATACTATGGGTGACGTCACGGACACTACGTCCATTTATATATCTATATAGTCTATGCTATGTAGCTAACTGTCCCTGCTGTCAGGCTACTTAGCTAGCATTGTTATGGATCTAAAGGTAGCAAAAGCTAACTTTCATAGCACAGCTTTTCTTTACTTCTCACTTAACACAATAAAGAAACAGACCGTATAGTACAGCACAAACAACACAAATGATCAATACTTATATATATATTTTCACTTGTTGTATTATAATCATCATCATCATCATCACATCATCATCATCATCATCATCATCATCATCTTTATTTAAAGAGACTCTTGGTCCATTATTACAAAACATACAACACTCAAATATAAATTAAAAAAGGCAGCCATACCAATGTTTCCACAGAGGTGACTGGTATCGTACAGCCCTGAAACACGGATTTGACAGCAGCATAATGACAGAGTTATGAGAAATATTCAATCGACAGATGAATTTGTACATTAGATTTCTCAAAAGAGCATGGAACGTGTTGACTCGTGCATTACAGAACAGTTCACTTGCACTGCACCACCTTGGTTCTCTAAGCAGTATACGCAAACAGTCAATATATGCAACCAAGCATAGGAAGATATTTTCGTTTGGATTACTGGTCTGGGAGAAGCTCACGAGTGTGTGTGTGTATACGTGTGTGTGTTTGTGTATTTTTGCGTTTGTGTGTATTGTGTTTGTTTCCCGGGGAAAACCCTCACGAGAAACACCGGCTGTTGTTGTGCCTGCTGTGACGTCAAGTTACTCCGTTCTGCGCTTGTAATTATGCCGAAGCTTCAAAGTTGTATTTATCATCTGAATTTGCCGAAGCAAGTTTAATATTCTGAAAGCCAAGTCTTTGTTTATTTGAAATCAGATGAAAACAAACTGTAACGGACCCTGCCGTGTTATCTATCACTACTATACGCTTACATTCATAATTTCAGCGGAGGGAGGGGGAGCTGCGCTTCTAACGGGAGAGCTGCCTTCTTCCCTTTACAAGCTTCAAAAATATATTTATCGTGTAATTTTGGAAATAAATTAAATAAAAGTTTCATATTCTGAAAGCCAAGACTTTGTTTATTTAAAATAAAAATAAAACACGCGAAATAAAAAAAGAAAACAAATTAAAAAAAATATATATATTTTTTTTAATTGGCTCATGATAGGCCCCTGATCTCCGTAGGCCCCTGGGCTTCAGCCCAGGTCAGCCCGTGCATTAAGGCGGTCCTGTCAACCTGGAGCTTCCGGAGGCTCGCCTTCTTATACTTGACCCACAAGGGGGCAGTATAGAGAGGAGTGCAATAAGCTCTAAAGAGGTTCACCTTAACCTCATCTGAACACCAAGACAATTTTCTAGCCAACATGTTGGCTTGAATATATAAGACACGCCGCTGTCTATACATGTCATCATCATCAGCCATTTCATCTGTGATGATGTGTCCCAGATAGACAGACAGCACCTGTCCTGACCTTTTGCTCTGCAGATCATTACAGCGCTCTTCTTAGCATTGTATTTAACGTCAAATTTGACTCCGTAATCAGAACAAACATTTAGCAACTGTTGAAAACCAGCACTGCTAGGAGAAACAATTGCCAGATCATCGGCATACATAAGATGGTTTACATTACAATCACATGACCAATCACACACCCTGTTTTACAGACCCTTAAATCATCTGATAGATCATTCATATAGATATTAAAAAGGCTCGGTGAGAGGAGCCCCCCCTGGCGGACTCCATTACCAACACCAAATGGCGCCGCGACTGCATTCCCCCATTTGATCCGCATGCTCTGGTTGGCATACCAATAAGCCAGGATCCTAATTATACTGTTAGGCACACCTCTTTGTCTCCATTTTAAAAACAGTTTGGGATGGTTAACTCGGTCAAAAGCCTTCGAGGCATCAATGAAACCAACCAGAACAGTGGAATTCTGTCTTCTATATGTTTCTACCATTTCCTTCAAAGCATAGATGCATAGCTCAGTACCATGCTTAGCCTTGAAGCCAAACTGGTAATCTGAGGTACATAAATAAGAACATAGTCTATCTAACAACATTCTTTCCAGGACTTTGGATAACACACTGGCTAGAGCAATTGGTCTATAGTTATCCAAGCTCCCTACCTTGCCCGCTTTGTCCTTAATGACAGGGACCAAAGTAACAGTCAACATGGAGTCTGGCAACACACCATGAGTCATGAGGCCGGTAAAACAAATGGCAAGAAGAACTGCAACCTTCGGGCTTGCCAGTTCAAGGTGCTCTGCAGTGATTCGGTCAGAGCCGCATGCTTTGTTATCAGCTAGCAATAATAATTGAAATGCTGGTTCTTCTGGGGTCTTCTGTCCACGCTCAGCTACTGCACCGCAGCTGCCTGCACTGTACAATCGCTGGAGTACTGGGCTGTCACTCAAAAACTAAGTAGCCAATGGGGACGCACCCCTGAAAGTCCCGCCTACCTGGGACGTTTGTGTCAGAATCGCAAACAAAAAATGAGGAAGCGCAAACGAGAGAGCTGGAGTGAGAGCAAAAGTCTGATCATTGAGAAAGAAGCAAAGAGAACTGCAAACAATAAGATATGTTAAAACAAAGAAAAAATACTTAAGGTTTACATGATTACAAAATTGATTTGTTTGCAATTTATAGTTTTATTTTTTAAATGAAAATTATTTTGCTTGACTCAGTTTTTTTTCTCTTAAACTCTTAGTTTTGCTTGAAACAAAACTAATCCCATAATTTGCTGTCCAACATTTTCCTATTGTGAGTTGTATTAATATATTGGAGGCTTTCTACTCTTGCAGGGATTTGTTGTTGTTGTTGTGGATAATCCAAAAAACTCATTGTCATTTATATTCTTCCCCTTGTGGTTTATTGTTATTATACAATCTGAAAAGGGAAACAGTGTTTAAATGGCTTTACTTGAAAATATCATTCCTTTTTACCCCCATAGGTTTTACAAAAAGGATTACATGATTTCTGTGTAAGAGAGTTCTCTGAGAGTGTGTGGTGCTGGGTGCAGTGATCAGTGGGTCTGTTGGAGGATCACACTCCAGTTTCCCTGGATGAGTTAAGAGCTTTGTTCTACTGCTGGTGGATTAATGAAACAGGGATATCACACACACACACACACACACACACACACACACACACACACACACACACACACACACACACACACACACACACACACACACACACACACACACACACACACACACACACACACACACACACACACACACACACACACACACACACACACACACACACACACACACACACACACACACACACAGTGAGGATGTTGGGGGGGCAGTGTGGGATTGTGTCATTGTTGCATTGTTGGGATCCACTCCGGACAGCATTCTGAGAAATTAGGTAGGTGATGTCACTCCAGAAGAAAGCCGCTGTGAACCATGCAGGTCCAGTTCCAATCCGACCCCTACATCCTGGCACTCAGCCAGCAGTCTCACTCTCAGCGGAATGAGGGTTCCTACTTTAGGGTGAAGGGGGTAAGTACAGCGGCAGGCGCTGCTTAGGACCAACTCCACTCTGATGTCCAACCAGAGTTTAGAATCAGAATCCATCAGGCAAAAAATCTAAAATTCTAATTACAATAAAATCTGCTTGGTTTTTGCAACAGTCCTTGTTAATAACCTTGGCAATCAAATGCAAACATAATCTATTGTTTTGTAGACTAGACGCAGGGATATGATTCTAAGGAAAACAATTGAAATGCAGTGTAACCTTGACGTTGTTAACATCTTGTTTAGAGTATAGGTGAGGTCCTGATAATTTATTCCGGTAAATTACTCTGACCTCACTAACTGACCTGACCGAAGTTACTGAGTCTATGTAAGTTTACTGCTTGGCTCAGATCCACCAAGTCAGCAAGATCTCACCTCTATTAACTCCCCGAAGAACCAGGTTCAATTAACTGCTGTTTCAATTCAGACAACTCTTTTTAATCTGTTTAAGCGATCCCGAAGGATTTTGGTATGAGTAAATGAGGTGTGTTCCTACCTACGTGTGTGTGGCAGGGTGCAGTCTTACCTTTGAAGCAGGAGAGGAGAGCACAGATGTCCTTTAAATTGTCCCAGTCCAAAAGGTGGGATCAGTTTATTTGAAGAAAAATAGGTCCAAACTAATACAGGGTTTTTACCTTCTCTCTTTACAACATTATAATCATACTAAACAACACACACAAAAAATGATGCTGTGATCATGTTCAAATATGAAACTTTAATTCACAGTCTTACATTTATTACCAAAATGTTTCACTTCAACTGCCCAATTCAGTTGTGACATTTAAAATCTCCCGATAGAATTTAGAGGCATTTCCTCATAAAAAGACCGGTGATAATAAAAAGCACATTCAACTTTTCATTCACCAAATCAATTCACATCGATTCCATACCTTTTTATTTTCCGTCACAGATGGCGGGTACTAACATTCAAAAACCCATACCTATCCACATGAATTCGGAGGAAGGTCCTCACGGTGGCGGGTACTAATACTCACAAACGCTTCTCCCATCAAATCATTCCATTCGCATTCAAAGAAATTCACTCAGCATTCCAACCAAGAAATTCACTCAGCTTTCAATGAAGAAAATCAAGAGATATTTACCAAGTTTGAGAGAACCTTACTGAGAGCTATTAACCCAGCTCTGAAGGACAGAGCTTACCAGGAGAGAGTATACCAGGGGTTTCCCCCTCTCTCCCCCTCGAAATCCAAAAAAGCCAGTCTTTATATGCTCAAAAAACCGGATAGAAAACCCACAAACACCTCCTCTATACCCAACCAACATATTCTATTGGCTCTGGCATAAGACACACCTTCCCAAGTTTGTGTAAAACAAAACATGACTAGACATATTCTATGGCCATGACATAACCACCTTTTTGAGGCCTCAATGTGTTTCTCCTTAAGTCCGGAGCCCCCCTCCCTGCTGTGAGAGGAGAGGAAAGAACCTGCCTACTCTCTTATCAGAGAGTAAGGCATAAATAATTTTAGGACTTACACTCAATTTAACAAACCACTTTGTTTTGTTTATGCTGTAAATATAGAAAAACCTAAAATATGAAGCATTTTCATTGTGGGTTATACAAGAATATAATTGATTATATTTGATTATAACTAACTTTCGTTTTAAGTATTCAACATACTATGAAGCTCTCAACAATCTGTATGACAATATTAAATTATGTTGCACTATTAAATGTTGCATAGCACTATCTATACACTGTGTTTCATGAGGGACACAACGAGTGGAGCACCTGATGAGGAAGGGGAGGGGTGTAAGAGTCGGTTTGGAAATGGGCCGCAGTGTACAGAGCCCCGAATAGTTCAGAAAATGTCATTTGATATCAGTTTGGAAAACCATTCCACAGCAGCTGCTGCTGCTGCTGCCGCTGTTGTTAAACTCAAAAAATATGATTGGTCGTGTGTTTTTATTAAGATGAAGTTATCTACAATAGTGTCTTATAGCTTAGTGACTGTGTGTTAGTGTTGGCACTAAATGTCTAATTACTAAGATATGTATTCTTTAAAGGGGCCCTATTTTTGTGGTTTCCCCTTTCCTGAAGTGTGTTCTATAGGTTTGCATGTTAATGGTCTGCAAAGGCTACAATCCCCAACTTCATTTTTCTATTTCATTTGTGCCAAATAAGAGAAAAATGACGAAACCCAGATACACTAAACATGCACAGGCCACTGACTATTTTGTCCCGGATCTGAACGATTACGTTAACACCCAAATAAAATGTTATTAGAGGATAACTCCTTAAACATTGTGATGTGACTAGGTAAAGGGTTAGGGTATATTCTTTTCTTGAATACTGCATTCTGTACATGTTAACTTTAAATGTAATTGAATATTTGTTTATAGATTTGTTTTATCTTCATGGCCATCTGTATATTTGTTTACTATCTAACTACTTCTATTTCTATTTTGAGATGTTTATATTTTAGAATTGTTTATTTATACTCTTTAAATTTGTTATTATGTGCAATCTTATCTTATTGCATATTATCTACACATGTCCACATGAGGGCTTATGGACTTTGGCTTTTTGTTTTCCACATCTTTTGATACATGAAGAAGCTACAACATAATATAATTAAAGCAAGTTCAACTTAACTAAAATTAAGAATAACTTGAAGATGACTATTTATGATTCTTAATCTTCATTGTCTTTTGTGGAACACTAGCAAGAAATAATCTGTTTTCATATAACCAATGTACAGCCTTGTTAGGTTGACATTAGTGTAACGTCCGAGGTGTTAAAGAGCCTGTGACAGCATCCCAACAACTGTTGTGCAATGAAATATTGGGCTACTAGTAATCTCGAACCGTCAGTTTAAAAAAGAAAAAGCGATACCGTTCCGTTAAATATCAATAACTTCGAACATCGCGGGGAAATTCCATCGACTCATTTTGAAGTTTTGGGGGAAGCCGGAAGTGACGTCAATGCGGGAACGCTTCGAAAGCCAAACACGGACAAAGTGTGTTGTCATGCGTAGAAATGGTGAATTACTGAGAGTAGGCACGTTAATAACGTTTTAATGAAGTTGACTACAGTATATTCATATTTGTCAGTGCTTTCATGTCAATTCGGTGAACATAAACATAAATGATCGTGGTGAAGATGATGATTACATTAGGATTACAAATCGGGAGTGAGAGCTGCTGAATTTCCTCCCGTCGGATGTGATATAAAAACAAATCGATTATTTTTGTAGTTGTAAACTCAAGTGGATGAAACTACATTTATTAGTGCTTTCATGTCAATTCGGCGAACATATGAACACATTAAATGATCGTGAGGAATGGATGATGATTACAAATCGTTTGTTTGAGCCGGTCTGCATTTCCTGATGAGAAAACAAACCGATGCTTTTTGTAGTTATAGTACACCAACAACATGGATTAAACGTGTGTTTTTTTTACCACAATGTTGGGGAAATTAATGGATAAAATGCACGGATTATTATTATTATTCCCACTCCGATCGGGACACTAGGTCCACCGTTTCCCCGCAGCGAGGCTACCCCCGTTGACAGTTTACGTGGGCTGGGTGCAGTGGCGGACTGGCCATCGGGACGAATCCCGATGGGCCGGTACCGAAGTGGGCCGGTCGGATAAGTCACTAGCACATCCCCCATAGGCGGCGCGTGAGGCTCAGGTTTGGGAAGGCTAAATAACTTCTTTTACCTGACGCTGCCCGCCTCCGGCGTCTATAGAAAAGAGATCAACTCAGTGTGCGGAGTTTAAATCTCTCAAGTCATATTACAGGATAAAGGAAATACAGTTTAAACTGCCGTATGCAGAGAAGACGCCGACGTGTCGCACTTATCATTCATATTACATCATCAATCAGATCATCGATCATATAATATCATAATATATCATATATTTCCTTATCTGAGTCAGCTTCTCCAGCCTCATCTGGCCGTGCAACACTCACAGTGTCACAGACTGGATGCAGAAGTATTATTTTAAGCAACACATTATGTTGACGAAACACTCGAGACAAATGTAATTAAAGTCCGATCCACTCGTGTCTTAGACGTGAACGCGCTCTCAGCTGGAGAGAGAAGCCCTGGCTTGATTTACCGAGTTGATAACCAGCATCGTAGAACCGCTTAGCGAGATCTCGTTTGTTAGTTTGTTGTTGTTAGTTTGTTTGTTACTCAAACATATCCAGGGTCTGTTGAACTGGCTTCGTAGTACAGGGCACAGGTGGCTAGCAGCGCTAAGGTCAAAGACACAGACATTATACATTATATTTGTATTTTACCAGGATGCAGTGACACAAATATTTACATATTTACATTTACTATCTACAGCACCCTGACATCCCCCACTCCCCCCATTGACAATTTACTAGCGGTACCGAAGTGGGCCGGTCGAGAGTCCCGGGATGATTTGTAGTCCCAGTCCACCACTGGCTACATGACCATATGATCGCCCATATTGACGCACCTCACTCCTAAACTTCTAACAGATACAACATAAACCGATCCTTCAGCCTCATATGAGCTCTCAGACACGTTCAACATGAACCTGTCATCGCTGTCTGAGCTTGCTGCTGTGTGCACCATCGTGCGTTTACATCTGACTGTATATATATATAAAGGTTTGCATGCAGATGCTGGGATCCTGGACGGTGCAGCTGGAGCGCTGTGCCCGCAATGACGTCACCCATCATTTGGCGGGACTTGAAGAATCCGCGAGAAGATCCAGAAAATTGTCAACATTGAAGGATTAATGGTTATCAAAGTACAAATATCCAAAATCAGTTCAGTAACGGTTTTCAAGGGGACAATATGTACTCAAATTGATGGGTTTGGATGATGGGGGAAACTCGTGTCACAGGCTCTTTAAGGCTTCAATGATTCTTCTGTGTAACAAAAACTCAGGAACTTAGTACTTTTTGGAGCGTCCCAGATAGCGCCTCCGTTTATTATTGTCGAGTCACACCACGTTCTCCTTCACCACACCAGGACAGACTGCGCATGCTCACAACACATGACCTCTCAACCCAATGCTTACATGCGTCCCCCCTTACTGAAAGAAATGTCCCCATTTCCACACAACAACAAAATAAAAAAATAATAACAATACATATCCACAGCCCAAACTCAACATCAACTTGGTATGACATATCCCATTCCCCTGTCCTATTAAACCTCTCTACCATGCCATCAGACTTCGGATTGTAAGGCGTGGTGTGCGTCTTCTTCACACCTAACATGCCGCACAAATGCCTCACAACATCTGATTCAAACTGTCTGCCCATATCAGTGTGCAGAGTTTCCATTACACATTTTGTGAAATAGTCCTCAACAACCAACTCATACCGGTTGCCTTTTGATGTGACCGGCAAGTATATCATCCGCCACAGGCTGGAAAGGTCGAACTGCATGCGAAGTTCTCATGGGGGCATGGAGTTTAGGCACCGGGAACTTCCTTCTCTGACAGGCATAACATTGGTCACACCATGATCGAATGTCACTGTGCATGGAGGGCCAATAGCACACACTTCTTGCGCGTGCCAAAACGCGTTCATACGCCAGGTGAGCAGTTAGTGGAGCACCATGCAAGTGTCCCAGGACCTCTGGAACTAAGACAGCAGGAACAACAACCTGAGTAGACTGCCCTGCCTCAGACAGCCAAACAACTCTACATAAAAGTCCCTCCACAAAAGTCAGCCGGGGAAACTCATGCCAAAGTCTCTTCACACCCCGACTAGCATCTTTTAACCTCCATCTAGGGGGCCGTTGGCCATGCTCCAGCCAGGCCAAAACTTGTCCGATGTCTGCATCCTTTTGCTGGAGCTCCCTAATACCGGAGCCATCATGTGACAGAGTGAAGATTAGGGTCTGGTCCACTGAAGACCCTGAGTCAGGAGAAGGAGGGCCTGAAATCAGTCCCTGGGCTTGGGCCGTGGCAGGAGTCCCCACAGCACACACATCACTAGGACCACTGTCCCCAGCGCCAGGGAGAATTGTACTCAAGGGAGCGGATGTGGCATCAAGACTGCCTGAATTCTCCAAAGCTTCAGGGGTGTCAGGCCTGCGTGAAAGGGCATCTGCATTTGTGTGTTTGGCCCCACTCTTGTGCACAATCACCCAGTCGTATGGGTCCAGCTCCAGAGCCCAACGGCTACGACGCCCCATCCTGTCATTGTCAACCTGAAGTCGTCGCAGACCCAACAACGATTGGTGATCTGTGATAATTGTGAAGGGGAGAAGACCCAAGTAATGCCGGAAATTACGCACTGCCCACACTATCGCCCACAGCTCCCTGTCGTAGGTAGACCAACGCCGTTCAGCTGCTGTGAGGGAGCGACTAGCGTAGGCCACCACTCTCTCCAGGCCATCAACTTCTTGTGACAGCACAGCCCCCACAGCAATCTGCGAAGCATCTGTACACAGCACGAAACTCTTGGTGAAGTCCGGGTGACACATGATAGGTTCGGCACAAAGACCATCCCACAAAAACTCAAATGCCCCCTGGCAATCCGCCATCCATTGAAAAGGGACATCCTTTCCCGTCAGATGGTTGAGGGGGGCAGCACGCTGGGCAAAACTCATCACAATCCTCCTATAATAAGAGCAGAGACCCAGAAAAGCACGCACCTCTGTAGCGGGACGTTGAACTGGCCAATTCTTCACCTTATCTGTGTTACGGGGGTCAGGACGAAGCCTCCCGGCGGAGATGACGTGACCAAGGAATACCGCGTGATCACGGGCAAGATGGCACTTCCTGGCGTTCAATCTAAGCCCAGCTGTCCCAATCCGAATGAAGACCTCCTCCAAAGCAGACATGTGGGCCTCAAACGAACTACTGTAAATCAGTATATTGTCAAGATACACCATGCAGATGTGCCATGGCAGCCCCCTTAACACCAGCTCCATAACCCTCTGGAAGGTAGCGGGTGCATTGGTCAGACCCATAGGCATGGATTTGAACTGGTATAGGCCCTGGCCAGTGGTGAATGGTGTCTTTTCGCGGTTCTCCTCAGCCACTTCCACCTGCCAGTAACCGTTAGAAAAATCCAAGGTGCTGAACCAGGAGGCCCCCGCCAATGCGTCCAATGTGTCATCCACTCGTGGCAGTGGATGAGAATCCTTTATTGTCACAGAGTTGAGTCCCCTGTAATCCATGCAGAATCGCCATATGTTGTTCTTTTTCCTAAAGAGGACCACTGGGACGGACCACGGGCTAAAACTCTTTTCAATTATGGCATCCTCCAACAGGCGCTGAACCTGTCTGCCTATCTCCTTCCGTTTTTCTGGCGAAGTACGGTAGGCCCGACGCTTGACCGGGGAATGATCACCTGTCTGTATGCGGTGTTTGATCAGACCAGTGTTTCCTGTTCTACCCTTCCCAGAGCCGAACACCCCTTGGTGTTTCCCCATCAAGGCCTGCAGCTGCAGTCTCTGTTCAGCAGACAACGGAAAGCCAGCCACATCCGGCAGAGGGGTAGCCACAGCTCCATTGAGCCTTCTATTCCCATAGCACTCAGTAGTAATGATTTTATGTTCTTTTTTAACGATAAAATTGTTACTCTTAGAAACAAAATTAATGACCTCTTGCCTTTGACCAGTATAGTGTTATCAACAGCTCCCGGAAACGTAAGTTCTAATATTACACGAGATAGTAAACTAGAATGCTTTTCAGCCATAAACCTTGAACAATTACATTCAATGATTCTCTCTTCTAAACCATCAACGTGCATGTTAGACCCAATTCCAACTAAGCTGTTGAAGGAAGTTTTTCCATTAATTAGCACTTCTTTATTAAATATTATGAATATGTCTTTATTATCAGGCTATGTTCCACAATCATTCAAAGTAGCAGTGATAAAACCGCTTCTTAAAAAGCACAACCTCGATCCAGAGGTTTTAGCCAACTATAGACCTATTTCTAATCTTCCGTTCCTCTCAAAAATTCTTGAGAAAGCGGTTGCAAAACAGTTGTGTGATTACTTAATAAACAATGATTTATTTGAAGATTTTCAGTCTGGCTTTAGAACACATCATAGCACAGAGACAGCTCTGGTTAAAGTCACAAATGATATTCTAATAGCCTCAGACAAGGGACTTGTCTCTATTCTTGTTTTGCTCGATCTCAGTGCTGCATTTGATACTATCGACCATGATATCCTATTGCAAAGACTAGAGCACTTGGTTGGCATACAGGGAACTGCTTTAGGCTGGTTTAGGTCCTATCCATCTGAACGCTCTCAGTTTGTACGTGTTAACGATGAATCTTCCACGCAAACCAAAGTTAGCCATGGAGTGCCACAGGGCTCAGTGCTCGGACCTATTTTGTTCACATTATATATGCTTCCGTTATGCAATATTATAAGGAATCATTCTGTAAACTTTCATTGTTATGCGGATGATACTCAACTATATTTATCAATCAAGCCTGATGAAATTAATCATCTAAATAAAATTCAAGACTGCCTTAAGGACTTAAAAACGTGGATGACCTTAAACTTTTTGATGTTAAACACGACCAAAACTGAAGTTATTGTACCCGAAGAATCTACGAAACAAATTATCTAAAGATATACTAACTATGGATGGCATTCATTTGGCCTCCAGTGAGACTATAAGGAATCTTGGTGTTATATTTGATCAGAATTTATCCTTTAACGCCCACATAAAATCAATTTCAAGGACCGCCTACTTCCATCTACGTAACATTGCAAAAATCAGGCATATCTTGCCTCAAAACGATGCAGAGAAACTAGTCCATGCATTTGTTACTTCTAGGCTGGATTATTGTAACTCTTTATTATCAGGGAGTACCAAGAAGTCAGTCAAGTCGCTTCAGCTGATTCAAAATGCTGCAGCTCGTGTACTAACCAGAGTTAGGAAAAGGGACCACATTACTCCTGTTCTGGCTGCCTTACACTGGCTCCCTATAGAACACAGGATAGAATTTAAAATTCTTCTTCTCGCCTACAAAGCCCTTAATGGGCAGGCGCCATCTTACCTTAAAGAACTCATTATACCCTACTGTCCTACTAGGGCATTGCGTTCCAAGAATGCAGGGTTGTTGGTTGTTCCTAGAGTCTCTAAAAGTACAATGGGAGCCAGAGCCTTTTCTTATCAAGCTCCACATTTGTGGAATCAGCTTCCAGTTTGTGTTCGGGCGGCAGACACCCTATCCGTTTTTAAGAGTGCGCTTAAGACCTTCCTTTTTGATAAAGCTTATAGTTAGGGCTGATTAGATTCAGCCCCTAGTTTTGCTGATATAGGCTTAGTTTGTCGGGGGACATCTTACTTCCTTCCTTCCTTCTCTCTGTCTATACCTGTGTACTCTCATGTTCCGATTAACCCAGCTTCCCCAAATGCCTTTCTTTTTGGTGTCTATATACGCTGGGATCCGGAGTCATGGATGATCCTGCGGTCCTGTGTCCTGGATCGCGAGCGCTGGATCTTGAGTCGTGGCTGTGGTCCTGGATCATCGGTCCTGGATGGATATCCTCGTGGATTCATCTTCCTATTATACACACATGCATTTCCAAACATTTGGACTACCTATGTTGCAAATGTATTATCTTTTCAATTTACACACGGCATCTATTGCACGTCTGTCCGTCCTGGGAGAGGGATCCCTCCTCTGTTGCTCTCCCTGAGGTTTCTCCCATTTTTCCCTTTAAACTGGGTTTTCTTTGGAAGTTTTTCCTTGTACGATGTGAGGGTCTAAGGACAGAGGGTGTCGTATTGTCATACTGATATTCTGTACACACTGTGAAGACCACTGAGACAAATGTAACATTTGTGATATTGGGCTATATAAATAAACATTGATTGATTGAACCTCTGGTAGGCGAACAGGAAACTTTCAGTAGATTGAGAGTTCACCAGCTCTGTGTGAATAGCTCTGGAAGCCATGCAACAAAACCCAACTCCCCAAACCTTCAGTGACACTCTTTTCTTGACATCATCCTTGACTTGGTAAGGTCCGAAGAGGTCTACTGTTGTGTATTTGAAGGGGGCAGCTGGTTCTGTCCTCTCTGGAGGTAGATCACCCATTATTTGCTGGCATCTTTTTGCTTTAGTTTTTCTGCAGAGCATGCAGTTTTCGGCCACTTTCTGCGCAATCCTCCGACCCTTCACGACCCATGCTCTTCTCCTCATCTTGAGCAAGGTTCCGGCCACTCCATCGTGGTTCTCCTCGTGGGCTTCTCGTGCTAACAGCGTTGATACCCAGGCTTCATACAACAAGATCGGGACAGCAACTTTATCTTCATTGAAGATCTGCACGCGACCCCCACAGACCAACAAGCCAGTCTCTTGGTCTCTGTACACTGCCAGCCTGTCTGTGGTTGTACTTGGGAAGGATGCACCTTGCTGTGCCGCAAGAAAGATGTCTCTTAGGGCGTCTTCTCTCTCTTTCACTGAGATGACTTGTGAAGACGACACTGCCTCCCACTTTGGACTGTTTGCAGTTTGCTGTTTCCCTCTAATGAACTTCTTCGCTGCTCTCCAAATCCAAGCAACTGTCTTGACAAGTCGGCTTAGGTTGCTGAACCGCTTGACGTTCACAAGGTTTAGGACAGCTGATCCTGCTGGTGGCCTTTTTGGGTGTGTTTGGGTTTGTTCCTGATCTAGCTTTAGTTCTGGTTTTGTGTGTTGGGATCCTTTGGATCTGATGGCACTTGTGCCTTGGTCTTGGCTCTGGTTAGTGCTGCAACAAACGCTTTCTTTTGCAATCTGTTGACACTGTCTCTGGCAGCTGTCACCAAATCTTTGGTAGATTTAATTGGCCATTCATCCACTGGTAACTTCAAGAACGTTGGTCCGTTCTGCCATTCTGAACTTTCATCCAGGTCTTGAGGACTGGCCCCTGATGTCAGCAATATTAAGAGGACCAGGAACCCACCACCAGTCTTGGATCGCTGTTGTGTTCTGGATCTCTCCGATTCTGTTTGCGAAGAAGGTCTGATAACCATAGCTCTCTCTGATTAGATTGTATTCAAATGTGTGACTAGTGCATAGATACATGTTTAATGGCCCTCACCCATCACATGACTGATTTCTCTGTACAAGACTTACTGCCGCTTTTGGTTTGATTCTTTTGAAATATTTAATGAAATCACCATGAAATACAAATGTACAATAGATTATTATAGGACATACATTACTCATTATATACAACTGCTGTCATCAGGGCTAACGGTGATGGGTGAATGTGGAGTTGTGCATCTTTGGCTCCCGTTTTGCCTCACAGTAGTTTGTATGGGTCGCAGTAGTCTCAGTGCAGGTGTTTTCCTCAGGAATATGTCAGGTGAGACAGGTCAATGTCTTTATTGAAGATGATGGAAAACTCCTTAGAAAGCAGCTGGTGGAGGCTCACACCATCATGAGTGTACACCCAGCGTGCACCTGTCCAATCGTAACGCTTGGGTCCACTGCAAAAAGAAGCAAAGGAATTAGCTCAGATGCTGTCATTTCAGATTTGTCAGAAAAAAGAAAATTACATTGGCAAGAAAACAAATAAGCTATGAGTGATTCATCCATAAAATGTGATCTGATATTCAAAAGGCATTACAAAAGACAAATGATCCTTCAAAAAGCCACTACAAGCCAGCGTTCCCCATGTGCCCTCGGAGAACCATTACAGTGAAGAGTGTCTCAGCATTAAAGGGCCTTTTATACATAAATATGGACCCCCCCCCCCCCTGTGTAAAGAGATTCTGGAAGTTTCAGGGGAAAAGATTCTCTCTCTTTCTGTCCTGATCCATCTAAACAAAAGCTGATCAGATGTGGCCACTTTGTGATGTCACAATGTAAACCAAACATCTTGCAGAGGGGCGTGGCCAGCAGCAGCTCGTTTGCATTTAAAGCTACAGACACAGATGGCATGATCTGTTTGGTATTTCAGCCAAACACTTCAGAAACATGTTCTGTATATATATCTGAGACCTATACATAGTATAATAAGGGAAGTGTGCTCATAAGGGGACACATGCCTGCTCATAAATGCAGCTATATACTCTGGAGGAGAGTATACATATGGAGAAGTCGTGCATGCAATATAATCTGGCTTCGTAGGTTTTATAGCAACATGAGTACAGCTTTTAAATAGCCTGCCATTGTTGTTATTGTGATGTGCGTGCAGAGATTAGACTTATGGTGGAATAGCACATGATGCCGATATACATGGTGGACTGTGAGGGATTTCGTGAGCTAATGAGCTGCATTGAACCAGGCTATGGCATCCCCTCAAGAGGTACAATTACTAGCCGCATTAAGAAGCGGTACGCGAAAAATAAAGACGTGCTCAAGGCGCGGATACTTTCCGCTGACAAGGTGGCTTTAACTACTGACTGTTGGACTGCAGAAAGTTACAGCACAGTTCCTGATGAACTCAGTCACGTTATGGCCTGAGCTGAAGACACAGTAATACCGACCTCTGAAGAACATGGAGCCGTGACTCAGCCGGAGCAAAGCGCCGCCAAAGTCACAGTCCTGCAGACCGCATACGTTTATTGTGGAGAGGTTTGGAGTCGGACTCAGGGTTACTTTTTATTTTCCTTTTAAGCAGTGATGCACAGTACTTTATGTTAATGTACCTTTAAATATGTTATCGTGAGCTTCAGAGTATTTTTTTTGCGCTCAACTCACTCCTGAGTCATGACCTGCGCGGATGT
>NC_047511.1:4509803-4552303 GCF_902827115.2 Pseudochaenichthys georgianus | reverse complement strand
CACTCCATCGGTATCGGCCGATACTGATTCCGGCGATCGGCCCCGAAATTGGCGATCGGAGCATCCCTAATTCTTTCTTCTTCAAGTTTGTATCTTCTTGGTCGAATGCACTTATTGTAAGTCGCTTTGGATAAAAGCGTCCGCTAAATGCAATGTAATGTAACATCATCACAAAGACTTAAGAGTAAATGGTAGATTTATAGACTCAATAATCTCATCAGGACCGTCAATCTATCAAATTATATTTATATAGCCCAATATCACAAATTCCACATCACGACACCCTCTGTCCTTAGCCCCTCACATCGCTCAAGGAAAAACTCCAAAAGAAATCCCACAATTAATGGGGAACAAATGGAATAAACCTCAAGGAGAGCAACAGAGGATTGCCAAGACAGAAGTGCAATCTGTGTCGCGTGTGTGTATATCAAAAAAGAAAAACATCTACAACATAAGGGCTTTGTAGGCGAGAAAAATAATGTAAGATGTTATCCTGTGTTCTATCGGGGCCCAGTGCAAAGCAGCCACTACAATACAACTGAAGACCCTTAAGAGACTTTTAAGTGCGCACGATATACTTTCTCTTTCGCACAAGATACTTTTTAGAAAGTTACCAGTGCGCCAAGTAGTAAGTGGAGCGCACAGGAGACAACCGTTTCATTGCAGACTGTTATGTTTATGTGGGAAAATGACAGTGCATACATTATTTGAGATATATTTCAAACTCGGACTTCATTTTAGGGACATTTCGGCCAGAGGTGTAGAGCTATTTGTTTAAGCACCGGATTGGCAAAACAGGAGAGTCTGTAAACCAGTCTGCCTTGCTCTATGAATTCATGTCCGTGACTCTCACAGTATCTGCTATCAGAGCTGTGTCTTTTACGCAGCGCCTTCACTGTGTTTACAGTAGAGATCGAGGCTGCTACGTTTCTCACACACACACACACACACACATTTACATGTGTAAATAATCCAATTTGTGTTCTGTGAAACTGAAAAGGATATGACATTGTTTTTGTTACTTTCGTTGCAGTTGTATATGTCTTAAATGGTTTAGGCTAACTTCCTGTTTTATTTAGATGCTTTTATTTTGAAGGCGAGTCTACGCTGTTGACAGGAAGTTGTTGTTGCTATGGAAACGTGAAATGCTACATGATGTGCGTGTGTGTGTTCGGTGTATGTGTGTGTCCGACACAGGCATTTGTTTTCAAATTTCCATGAACAGTAAATTACACACATCTGGCTAACTCCATATGTGTATTCCCAAGTGAAAGAAGTTAGTTTAATCTTAATCTCGATGTAGGCTAGTACAAACGCCACTATCATAATATCTTCTGAAAACAAATGCCCACACATACACACATACAGACACAAACATACACACGCCCTGGTGACCGGACATCTTCTTCATAAAACTAATAATATGGCGTAATAATCGGGCAGTTCGATGTGTCTAACCATAAGAAAGTATCTTGTGCGAACGAGAAAAATGTATATCGTGCAAATTAATAAAACTAATTAATAAAACGTGGCCTCGTTTTATTTAAAGGGGACATATGCTATATTTGAACAATATATTACAGGGCCATACCTATATAAAGTATATAAATATAGTTTTTTTCTTCAAAATACCAAACAGATCCTGCATTTTAGCCATGCCTCATTTCACTCCATTTGCTCTTTCCAGCCCTGTTTTTGCAGGGGGCTGATTCTGTGAGCTGGGGCTGATTCTGTGAGCTGCAGCTGACCACGCCCCCGTGCAGGAGAGGGGGTGCTTTGAGATCAGCTGCTGGGCTGTCAGAAGAGGGGGAGAAAATCGAAGCAGTTCCTGCCGTTGCTACGTTAGTTCAAACAGTAACAACGGACTATCTTTCTTAGCGGATGCATGTCAATTTAAATCAATACATACAACTATTTTTTAAATCAATAAAATCATTTTCTAAATCCATAAAAGCATTTCAATTAATATTGGGAGTCATATCATTACTTTGTTGAGAATGTGACAATGTAATAAGCGGGATAATGTGCATGTCCTTCATGCCGATCTAGATCCCTCCGCTTCGCTTCGGGCTCCTGATCAGCCTGTCGTGTTCTTTTCCCCATAATGACCGCGTCGCTCCACATTATCCCTTACAGATGATTATATAGAGTCATTATTCATTTGTTTTAAAGCAGGAGGCGCAAACGCTTGCCTCGGGGAGGGAGAAAAAGAGCCACAGCGGAGAATAAACAGAAGGGCAACCATGCAAGGGAAGTCTTCTTCGCTGCTTTTGTGGCAGACTACAGCGCCACTTACAGGCCTGGCATATGTGACCTGCTCTATCGAAATCAGTCGCATTGACCCGAAGACACATTTTGAGTTGAATACACTGCTGGAAAGAGGATATTCCTAGCTTTCTAATGATATCAGGATTGTTTTTGTACTCCAAATAGTAAGCGAAATATGTCACATTATATAATGACTGTCACCGAGTCATCATTTTGAGAAAAAGGCCTTCAAAGTTTCCTCTTCTCTGGAATCCATCGATCCGATTGGTTATTAGCAAATGATCAAAATACTACGGAGGGAAGATATTTTCGTTTGGATTACTGGTCTGGGGGAAGCCCGCAAGTGTGTGTGTGTTTGTGTAATTTTGCGTGTGTGTGTATTGCGTTTGTTTCCCGGGGAAAACCCTCACGAGAAACACCGGCTGTTGTTATGCCTGCTGTGACGTTAAGTTACTCCGTACTCCGTTCTCCGCTTGTAATTATGCCGTTACAAGCTTCAAAGTTGTATTTATCATCTGAATTTGCCGAAACAAGTTTTATATTCTGAAAGCCAAGACTTTGTTTAATTAAAATCAGATGAAAACAAACTTTAACGGACCCTGCCGTGTTATCTATGATTACTATACGCTTACATTCATAATGTCAGCCGGAGGGAGCGGCGGCGCTGCGGAAGAGCAGATTGCCTGTCATCTTCCCTTTACAAGCTTAAAGAATGTCTTTATCGTGTGAGTTTGGAAATAAAAGTTTCATATTCTGAAAGCCAAGACTTTGTTTGTTTAAAATCAAACAAAACACCTGAACCCCGAAAAAATAGTTTTTTACGCAAATCCACATTTATTTTTGAAATGAGCCGTTGCGACTTCCGACTGATTTCGATAGAGCGGGTCACATATGTACTACAGCGTCTCCATTGGCAATGGCCGGCTGTGGCCCAACCTCTCATTCCCCTGATAGGTGGAGAATGTACCACTAAGCAGAGCACCCCTTTTGTGACGTAGAAAATAATTCAAATCTGGATCAGTCTGTATCAGATCCGTTGCAGCCCCGTTTCTAGAGATTTGGGTATAGAGGAAAGGGTTGTGTTCCCTGACACACCGGGGACACATATTCATGTATAAAAGACGTACAAGGGTGCATTTTGCATGATAGGTCCCTTTTAAATTGAGGCCACGAATTACACCTTGTGTGCACAAATTAATAATGCGTGGCCTTGTTTTATTTATTTTTCTCTCTATGAACCCTCCAGGGCTCCGTAGAACTCAATGTTATTTTCTACACATTATTTTTGGATTACTACAAACTCCATGTTGTTGTCATGTTATAATTGTCATGTTATTTTATGTATCTTATCTAGAATATTAAGGATACATAGTAATGTGTTTTACACAGTCTTTCTCTGATTATATTTATCAGCAGCTGTCATCAAGCCTGGGTGTGAGTCTAGAACATCAATAAAGGCAGCCCATCACAGTCCCTCCCCCCGGTGATATGTCAATCTGTGCAGGAGCTGACACACACCAAAATAGCATCCTCTCGTAGGAACACGTCATAACCTATGGTCACAACTGATCTGTTTATTTGTGGGACGTCTGAAGGATCCAGTATGAAGTTAATGAATCCAGATTCCGCAGCTGGCTGAGGCCGTAGAGGTGCAGTGAGCAAAATGCTAACATACTCAATAGTAACAAAGTGGTGCAGGCATGGGTAAAGGAAAATAGCTAACATTGGGCTAAAAACAAACCACATCACATCAGCAAGGCTTCACATCACCACCGGTAAGCTAAAGGTGGCTAGTGTTCAGCGTGAGTAGTCTCATTTAGCCACTTGTATGCAACCGCCATTTTGTACGTGGAGGCTCAAGAAATTCCTACTCCGGGTACTAAATGCCATATTTTAGAATAACACATGAAAAACCAAAGACCTCACTTTGGGAATCTTACCAATAAAATCATTCATTAAATATTGACTGCGAGAAGAAGAAGAAGCCCAGAACTGCTAAACTGCTAACCCATTTCCTGGTTTATGACTCGTTCCTTAACCACCCTATACAGTGAGCATGACTTTTCAATGTCCTATCTCTCTGTCCTGAAATGTTTTCCCCTCTGAAAGGTCAGGATCACTGTCTTTCTGTAACTCAAGGATTTACAGATTTATAGCTTCCTGCCAGATAAACTGGAGCTGTCTGCCAACAAGAACAACAAGCTCCAAGAGTGTTGATTCTACAGGGCAAGAAATCAATAAGGCAACAGAGCACAGCAGCCAAAGAGCAGCTTTATGGAGCACAGAGATGTTTCCAACCAACAATCCTGCATCACACCTTCCTATGGATTTACAGACTATAATTTAAACTGTGGCAGCTGTCTGTGTTTCAATTAATCCGTTTCTCATGCTATCAGGGACCACTGAGGATGTCCAGCCAATGGTGAATGTTCACCAATGTATAGGTTGGGGTTTTTATGATAGGAGGAGGAGCTATAAAGACCTTTAGAGGAATTAGATGTTTATGTACTTGAAACAAGTCATGCAGCTGTCACCAGTAAAGCATAGCGTAGACGCCCCTTTCAGTCCAAAGAGAAAAAGGTTTGCACCCACTAACAGCTTGGTTAAAATAGATTATCTCACTTTCCCTAAATAGTCTACTTTTCAGCAGTGTGAACTCAGAAATGTTGAGTACCACAAAGTTTTATGTCAGAAATGTATAGTGCAGCACAAAGAAACTGCCGGATGCTAACTTGCATACATTGGGCAATATGCACAATTAGGAAAAATTGCATTTATTAGCAGCGATCAGCATGTGCAGACAATAGCTCAAAATTGGCTTGGCCAATTTGGACAGTTTTCGTGTAGATTTTGAGAAATATTGAGGAGGTTGAATCTATTTCTGCCATTTTTAGGATAAAAAAATGACAGAGTACCCCTATTAAAATCGACCGAAAATAAATCAAAATAGCCCACAAAGATTACAAATAGGTCTGCTTTCTGGTTAAAACAGCCATTTGTGAGATCATAATCTCAGAAATGTATTCAACATCAACAAAACCACTAATAAATGTGCCAAGCCATTTGATAGTCTGCATATGCTAATTAATGACACTTATGCTTATTGTGCAAATTGCCCAACATATGCAAGTTTGTATCTGACAGTTTCTATGTGCTGGGGACCCGTACTGTACATTTATAACATAAACTTTGGGGTACTCAACATTTCCAGGTTCACTACAGGACTATTTTAGCTGGCAACTTGACTATAACCTTTGTGTTAGTTAAAAAACCTGAGTGGTTGGAGAAGCTGGGGTAGGTCATTTTGGAGAAACCAGCTGGAGTGCGCTAGAATTTGAAAATACACAGCCGGAAAAGATCTGCCCCTTCCTCACAGAGCCCCTCCTCCAACACACAGGAACGCGCACATGACCAATGAGGGCACGAGACAAGTTTGTGCACAGATGGCAGGCTGACAGGCAGGTAGGCCATCCAGTTACTTTAGCCGGGCCGGCTCAGATGATTGGTCGTGCTTTTTACAGCGCTACGGGTTCCACAGATTACATTTTTGTTATATATTTTTGGTCAAAGCACTTCAGATATTCATTGCTATCGGGATGTTAAGAGCATTCCATGGAATATAACAAAAAGTGTTTCTGAAATAAATTACATACCCCACCTTTAATTTACGACTGGCACCTTCCTATTATGAAGCTACAAAATAATGCACACTCTCCAGCCAATCAAAATCCAATACACACTTTGGATAGTTTAAAAAAAAATATATATATATACACATCTGAGCAATAAACAGTTGGTTGTAGCAGGCGGAGGTTGTACATGTCATGTCTCACTAACTGGGCAAAATGTATTTAAGCAAGCAAACACATTAAATAAAAGTCCTATGTATAGAAGAGAGCAGTTGATTTGTGAACACACCCAAATACCTCTTTGCTTTCAGTTACATAACAATCTCAGTAACATATGTTCAGTAATAATGAATGCTGTTTTTTTTTCTTAGAAACAGATATATTTGTATTAGTTAATTATATGTTACATCACATAAATGTGTGGATATTTATGTGGTGACTAATCTGCCTGAGATTCCCGTTAACTCACATAACTGTTCCCAACACATCCTTTCCCTTTCTTTTGAATTCAATGCCATTTACATTTATTTTTTTGATCTGCTTTAAATAAACTGTAAACCCTTAAAGTTGAAATAAACATTCTGAATGTATTTACTTTGATACAAAACGTTTGCAAGGCTGTCTTCTCTTAAAATGTTCTTATTTATTATGCTCCTCTATAATCTTCCAATGTAGCTACAGTTTAGTGTTGGGAGAGGATTGTGCTCTTGAGACAACATTGTCCTTAGCTTGTAACACGAGTGATATTAAGGTCATGACAATAACATGTTATATACTGACTACATGGTATACCCATACAGTCTATGGGTATAAATAAGACACTAGAACAACTCTTTCAAGGATATTACTGACATGTCTGATGTAACAGTCTTATTGCCAGTTCTGCCAGAGATGTTGATGACAAGCTCTGCTCTCCACCATAAAGATTTTGGTGAGCAGCTCCCCCTAGTGGAGGATCACCTGCACTGCACTGAAGATAGTTACTGTCTTCTTCAGGGTGAACTGTATCTTAACCTCGACACTAACAGGTTCAAGTCTTCTTATAGCAATCATTACTTCATTTAAGATGGAAATACAGTGAAAGGAAGTGGATTTGAGTAGTCCCTTGGATTTGCTGATGTGAAACATGTCTCTATAGAGTGGTGCAGTGATGACGGGTTTTTTTAGGGCGACCAAAAAGTTAGCATTACAAGGGCTCCCTGTACTAAAAGGAATGGGATTCTTGCATTGCTATATGGAATACTGCACAAAATAAGATATGTGGCAAACTCACATTTATAAGCCGGATAATCGTCACTTAATAACATAAACTACCCGACGGTAACATGACTTCACATCACCAACACTAAGCTAAAAGTGGACTTGTCTTTGGTGTGATGAAGTTAAATAGTCTTATTTAGTAACTTGTTAGCAACTGCCTTTTCTTTATCAACCATAGATCTTATTTCAGGCATCCAACCAAAAACATAATGGAAAAAAACGATTGGCTCGCGAGAAGGAAACTGCCAGTGTGCTTTCCGGGATTAGGACTCAAACCCTGCACATCTTATTGTAATCCACTATGGATTACATAGATCTTGCTCAGCACATTGTTCTTTCAGTGCATTAAGATGCACCTCAGTCTCCATGTTATCTGATTTCTTAAACTCATCCATGGACACAAAAGCAGAGTTCTATTTGGATGTCTACAGTGCAGGTCAAAGACTTTCCATAGAAAAAGATGAGCAAAAGGATAGAGGGATGCACCTATACATATTACTTTTAATTCCATCAACGATCTGTCCTTCGAGGAAACCAAAAACTGACATGCAGCAAGTATGCGTGGATTTATAGTAACTGGGTTGTGTGGTAAATGGACCTGCATTATCTTTACCCAAGAGCGCTGCGGACTAGAGGAACTGGGGACCAGATTCACAGTCTTATGATGAGGGGGTCAACTCACACGACAGTACATCCTGAGCCACAAGCATTATGTGGACACTTTCTCTGATGCCCTATAAGCTGGGAGTGCACGTGAAAGCACTGTTTGTGAAGGAGCACCCCCAAAGTATTTACTGTGAGCTTAAAGGGAACCTTCACTGATATTCCACATCAACATGTTAAAGGTGTCGGGGAGTTCCACTGCCTGTGTGTAAAAAACCTTCTTGTGGATCTAAGGAAACTATAGTATAATAGTTAGATAGTTAATACGCGTTTCCCATTTTCAAGGTGTAAAAAATAAGAACCTCTATAATAAGCCTGCTCAAAGTTGAGTAGCGTGAGCGTACGATGAACATCAACCTATTATTAGTGTGTAAAAATACCACGTACAACATTCAGATGTTCCACAGTGACAGTGCACAGGACAGGGTGACTCACAGAGAAGACAACATCGTAGTCTGCTCCAGTGAACGCTTCATCTGTCAGGTCCTCAAAATACTCCGTGAGAGAATCCAACGTGTCGTCTGCCAGCTTCTCATACGCTGCTTCAGTCAGCTCACTGGACACAGTGACACACTCGTTATTAGAAATGTAACCATTCAACTAATGATGTTAGCAATGAGATAGAACCTGGTTTACCTTTTCTCCAGCCTTATGGGTGTCAGGTGGAGGCTTCTCCTCCATGGAGCACCATCAGCCCTGTTTCCAAACCACTGACACAGAAACAGAGGTCAGAAACAAGACCACACGCACTCAGCAGTTCGTCATCTTCACACTTCTGACCAGTGATGTAAAGTAACCAAGTACATTTACTCAAGTACAACTTGGAGGTACTTTACTTGAGTATTTCAATTTTGTTTTACTTTGTACTTCTACCCCACTACAATTCAGAGGTAAATCATGTACTTCTACTGCACTACATTTATGTAATACCTTTAGTTACTTCACAGATGTGGATGAATGATGTGAAATATAACCAAGTGTTAAATCAGACTTTAGTTCCACCTGGAGTAAATCCACCAGCTACCCTGCAGTCTACAAAGTACTTCAGACTAGCTGCACCTTCACCAGCTTTGAGAACACTTTCATGATCAATCTTTATAAAACACATCATATATATTATTCTGAAATGGACCAATCTGCACAACGACTACTTTCACTTTTGGTACTTTAAGTATATTTTGACACCAATACTTTTGTACTTTTTACCAGAGTAACATTTTGAATACAGGACTTTTACTTGTAACAGAGGATTCCGACACTCCTCCTTCCTTTTACTCAAGCACAAGATCTGATTACTTCTCCCAGTTATCTTTTACTTTCACATTTGACCTTGCAGGATTTTTACCGTCCAGCTTAACTTCATAATATATCGTTCTCCCAGAGCTTCTGTCCCCTCACTCTGATGACGTTAAAGTGTGTAACTCGTGAATAGAGTCCTGCAGCAGCACTCACTTTGTGTTGAGGTTGACAGACAGGATGCAGAGTGTGTGTTGTAAACGGAGCCCCCCTCAGCTGAGACGCGCTCCTGAGCTGAAACATATCAAATAAACAGTTTACTGAGTGTTAGAGAGATATGACGCAACGGCAGGTGTTACCGCTTAACTGGTGTCACTGGGAACTGGTGATATTCTATAACGGTAGGAAGATGTGTCAGGGGCGTGTACTTTGAGGAGCCATTGTTGAATAACCAGGAAATACACATTTCGATCGCTTCTTCTGTCGTTTACATTCATCTTTTGGTATATTTGGCTGGATAGGAACACTTTGATGCACATTCAGTACCAGTGTGTGGGGTTGTGGTTGCGATGCCGATATCCGGACGCGTACAGCGAGGACTACAAAATGACAATGAGTTGACTGGGGGTGTCTGTTCAAAACATTGCACGCTTGAATAAATCATTTAAACCAGTTATTTTTGCCCGACTTATTACTGAATATCGTTCTTAATGTGATACCAAGTCCACCTGAGACCCGTGTACACCTTCAGACAGCCTCCCAGTGAAGCACACGGGGTTTACTCAGTTTGAAAGCAGCGTGGAGAAGTCTTCAACTGTGGAGCTGTGATCCGCCCAGGATAAACTGTGATACGACTTCTGTTCTGTGGCAATCTAGCAGCGACCATGTTTTTTATTAAAGACTACACACACATGTATCCCTTATCAAAACGGTATTCTGCACGTTGCAGCACTTATCCAGATAAGATGTGACGGTTTACTCGTGTTGCAAAGATAGCAGCAGAAAGTCATTGCTGCATGTGCAGGGATATTTAGACTTTAAAATGCTGCTTGGTCATTCATTTTGGTCTCCGCAAACAACATTAAGTATCCTCTATTCAAAAATATAATTCAGTGTCCATCGACATGAAAATAACTAAAAAGTTCATGCTGGACTCAAACCCGAGTCCCAACAGCAAAACACACTGAGTGAGCCACGAATCAATGCGACACGTTTGTTTATCACAGGTGAATTTCACACATTAACATTGTTAAAAGATTCATAAAAATGCAACCCAACCATCATTTATAATGCGAGCGAATGTATGTACACTTTAAGTCATATATATATATATATATATACATATTATAGTAGGCATTTGCTTTTACATAGTATACTGACTGAGGTCTGTATCAAGCCCCATTAAGACCGAGATCAGATTGATATCCTAGTGTATCAGCCTGTGAGCCCACATTATGATGTGATAAGTGCTCATTTTACATATAAATGTATTCCAGTGCACACATTAAGTTGTATAATATAAATATAAATATAAAATATGCAAATCAGGCCATGTGTTTCGTTATGTAGTATAATCATCACCGACAGATGGAAAGACAACAATAACAAGGAATTAATATTACCAAGTTACACAGAAATAGATACAACATATAAGAAGAAAGACCACAAAGATAAAAGCATTAACGTTAAGATAGAAACGAAAACATGTTCACAGCAGAGTAAAAATTATGATTATATGTGTTTGTTCTCAACGTATGTGAGTATCCTCGTCATTCGGTCTGTGTCGCTGTGTCGATGCATAACGAAAGTTAACAAAGTAAACAGTCACATCTTATCTGGATAAGTGCAGAATACCGTTTTGATAAGGGATACATGTGTGTGTAGTCTTTAATAATAAACATGATCGCTGGTAGATAGCCACAGAACAGAAGTCGTATCACAAGTTATCCACAGCTCCACAGTTGAAGACTTATTCACTCCGCTTTCAAACTGTGAGTAAACCCCGTGTGCTTCACTGGGAGGCTGTCTGAAGGTGTACACGGGTCTCAGGTGGACTTGGTATCACATTAAGAACGATATTCAGTAATAAGTCGGGCAAAAATAACTGGTTTAAATGATTTATTCAAGCGTGCAATGTTTTGAACAGACACCCCCAGTCAACTTATTGTCATTTTGTAGTCCTCGCTGTACGCGTCCGGATATCGGCATCGCAACCACAACCCCACACACTGGTACTGAATGTGCATCAAAGTGTTCCTATCCAGCCAAATATACCAAAAGATGAATGTAAACGACAGAAGAAGCGATCGAAATGTGTATTTCCTTGTTATTCAACAATGGCTCCTCAAAGTACACGCCCCTGACACATCTTCCTACCGTTATAGAATAACACCAGTTAAACAGCTAATGTTAGCTTCATGACATTAACTGCGTGTCTGAGTGTAGCTCCGCCGGTTAGCTTTAGCTAACGTTACCTGTTTAAATATGTTCCCGAGTCTCTGCGGTGCCCCCATGTTGAGCTGTCAGCGGTTACATATACAAATAAATACCAGGGAATCTTTGAGTGAAGGAAAGGCTCTGGAAAGCATGTTCCCCGCTGCCCTGTGTGACCGCCAGGCTGCTCCGTCCTCCGTGTCAATGGACCGAGGAGCCGCTCCCTGCCGGCCACACTGCCGCCTGCTGGGTGGGAGAGTGTGAGAGATAAACTCAAGATAGCCTAATTTTTCGGACACTGAAAATATGTAATGTTCATATCGAATATTATTGTATTATTGGGAAGGTAAACATTGTGTATTTGTTCTACGAATCTTGCGTATCTTATCACAGCTTTCCACTTGTCATACCAATACTGCATATATTTTATTGTATTCTATTACATTTTTTTACGTGTTTATCTATATTTCATGTAAATATTGCTATAATTTAATGTTATAATAATTTGTTTTAATAGTTTTATTTTTGGGTTATTTTCTTACAATTTATCTTCTTTTAGATAACCGGAACCGGTTTTTCTTTTCAGCCCCGGTTTTGTTCACACAGCCCAGAGCCCGGCTGGTGCTGCCCATAGATATATATAAACACTAGGAGTGGAGTGCACCAGCTGGGCATAAGCTGGGCGTAACTCTACGTCCGACGTAGAACCGAAGGTTAAGACCAAACTAAAGTTATGACTAGTGCACCACTTAGACTTAAGCCCTGTATGCGTTGCGCCCGGGTGTAACTTTTACGCCTAGTATGGAGCAGGCGTAAATCGGAAAGACAGACTAGTATCCATAGTAACGTAAAACAGGCAAGAAGGATATTAACGATGGCAGGGCGTCTTGTTTACATGTTTAACAATGAAAGGGCATTAAAAAGAGAAAGAGTAGTCTGTGATCGAACAAACCCACTGGACATCTATTCAGACAGTGAACTGATAGAGAGGTTTCGTTTCGGCAGACAAGCCCTTTTTGATTTAATCGAGGAGATCTCCCCTCAACTCCAGCACGGATCAGACCGAAACGCTGCGCTCTCCCCAACCTTGCAGGTGCTGATTGCGCTCAGATTCTACGCGAACGGGGCCTTTCAAAAATACTGTGGGAGACTTGATTAATGTTCATCGCACAACTGCATGTCGGGCTATAAGACAAGTTTCATTGGCCCTCCAGCACCGATTTCTTTCTCCGTCAGTTCCCGCTGTATCTCTGACAAATCCGTCTTTCTCTTTCGGGGTGCATGTGGCCATTTTGGATTCCCCTTGAGTCATCGCTGACGCTGTGGGTGTGGGAATTCCCTCTTCTCTGCGGTCCTCTGAGTCTGTAAAATGGCGTTGCTTGGCAACAATTACTGTTTCGCGTGTATTCACGTGGACGCGCATCTTAAGACCAGGCGCAGCTACGCCCGAGACTAGTCAGGCTTGGTGCACTCGGTGTAAATTCTAATCACTACGTCGGACGTAGCTAAGCCCGACGTTAGAGTTACGGCCCGTCCACACAGCGGCGTGCGTTGACGCTTCACCATTCACTTTGAATGGGGTGACGTCACTTTTAGCCGAAATGCATCGTGGGAAGCGACGCGGAGCGTAGCTGGGGTGTCTCGCTGCAAAAGTTGAGCAATGTTCAACTTTTGACGCCTCGGCAGAAGCATCAGCCAATCGAATCATATGCCAGTACAAGCTCTAGCCAATCAAACCGCTGCTTGTGTGTCAGGGGCGGGAGATTCATGTGATTGGTTGTTGGTCGAGTTTCAGACACGCCCGCCGGCAAGCGTCAGCGCACGCCGCTGTGTGGACGGGCCGTTAAGCCCTACTTTTTTACGCCCATCTGGTGCACTCCACTCTAGATGACTCACCCGCGCTTCTGGCCAATGGAGACAGACGTTGCCACTTGGCCGCCATCTTGCTACAGGCAGTGCTCTCATTCATAACATTATGGTTTACTATTTAAATAGGCCGAGGCTATATACAGGACGGTCCTGTACACAACGCCAAATGGCTATATACAGGACCGTCCTGTACACAGCTCTCTGAAATGGCTATATACAGGATGGTCCTGCACAGAAGCCCTGAAATGGCTATATACAGGACGGTCCTGCACAGAAGCCCTGAAATGGCTATATACAGGACGGTCCTGTATATAAGGTCTCTGAAATGGCTATATACAGGACGGTCCTGTGGATAAGATATCTGAAATGGCTATATACAGGACCGTCCTGCAGCTAACGTCAAATGACTATATACAGACCGGGCTATTATAGCATGCTTAAGCAAGTTTCGCGGGTGGTAATGTAGGGATAGGATTCACAGATAAATATTCTCACGACAACATTTCAATGAGTTTCCCCTCAATATAAAATTGTGGCAATTAAATCTCTTTCCATGCCAATTGCTTAGCTTTTTATGCTGATTTCAGTCTTTTTTTTGGCTTATCTTTTTATGTTGTTTCAATCATTTTCTACTTTATATTTTCCAATGCACAATGTTTTACTTGTAAAGGATATCACTGCATACTTTAAAGACTACTCGGTTTTATTAAAACTGAAGGTTTTTTTTTAAAGAATACGCCGACATTTCGTTGACGTGTAGTGATTTTGCATTGAAAGCAACACAAATCATTTATCGGCTACGCCGGCATTTTATTTTAGAAATCGGAGAAACCGTCTTTTGAATTGTATGTAGTATGCTGTACATTTTTGTAATTTATCCTGCTGTAAACGTTAATTGTACACCAATTATATCCATATTTCTGTAGACATAAAAAGCCATTTCAGGGCTTCTGTGTAAAAAGCCATTTCAGGGCTTCTGTGCAGGACCGTCCTGTATATAGCCATTTCAGAGAGCTGTGTACAGGACGGTCCTGTATATAGCCATTTGGCGTTGTGTACAGGACGGTCCTGTATATAGCCATTTGGCGTTGTGTACAGGACCGTCCTGTCAGTTGAATGGCGGTCAATACAAATTCTGAAGTTTTTGCCAATCCGATCAGAAATTTAAGAAAACCGGAGATTTTTGGATCTTCAAAGAGCCCGATTACAATGGCCAGACAGGCAAACTATTACATTAAATCATTGGAAAACGACGATCGGGCTGGTTAAATTAAAAGCTGGTTAAATTAAAAGCAGCAGGCGGGGCTGTTATTTCGCCAGCTATTACTCTCACGAGCGAGGCGGAAAATAATTGTTTTATGATGCCAAAAAGCTGCTGTGTCGTGTATTGCACCTCAAACATAAAAAAAACCCCGGAGTTACGTTTTTCTGTACTTCCTCTAAGAAAAAGGGACAGTAAAAGAAGAGCTCTGTGGCTTCAGGCTATTCACAGAGAGGACGAAAATCACAATCATTGGGACCCGGCCAGTCAATACGTGTACGTCTGTGGTAAACACTTCATCACAGGTAAATTATGATGCTAACGAGGCTAATATCAATCGTTGAAGTAAATAGATGTAATGTTAAAAGTTTAAGAAGTGGAAGTAGATGATGCATTGAAATATAAAAAACGGACAAACCAAGGAAATCAGCCAGGGTGACATTAGAGAACAGCTCATTTGGCTCAGACTGAAGCAAACTTATCAATTCATGTAAAAGTTAAAATTGGTGAATATTGAGCGAAATGGGGGGGGGCGGGTTATTATCAAAACAGTCATTATGGTAATTATTTTATGATCTACATATTTTATAGGCGCAGTGAACTTAACCAAAAAACTGTCAAGTTTGTCTCTGTATTTGGCTAACACCTACCTTCATGGTTTAAGGATACCATGTGAATGACGGCGAGCATCCAGATTATGTTCCATCCATATTCCCACAACGACCATCGTCAGAAGGCTCAAAGAGGCTAAAGCGATACCAAAGGAGAGATGCTGTTTCTCAGCATGAGGTCCTGCCAGCAAAAAGGCAGCGAATAAAGCCACCTACAGAGGCTTCTCCTACTGAAACCCCTGAAGATTTTGATACAGCTTATCCTGAAGCCCCTTTCACTGAGGATTCACTTCCTCAGCCCTCTGATGATTATGAACTGAGTGACACGCCAGTATTACATAGGCAGCAGGTTTCCATTGCCATAGAGGTTGCCAATCTCAGGAGAGAAAGAGATGAGGCAAGAAGAGAAAGAGATGAGGCAAGAAAAGAACTCCAGAACTGGTCTAAGGAGCGTTTGTCTGTTCATGCTATTAAAGGAAATGACAGTGCATGCAGGGCCATGACTGGGCTCAGCTGGTCAGTTTTTGACTGTCTTCACCGATATTTAGTTCAGTTCATCAAATCATCACCAAAAGGTTTTAGATTGTCTACCCAGGACCAGCTCTTCCTTTGCTTGCTCAAGCTACGCCAAAATCCATCGATTGCTTTGCTGAGCCAAATACTACACAAACCAGAACCCACCGTCCGCCACATATTCCAACGTTGGCTGAATCTTTTGTATGCGAAAATCACTTTCCTCATTCACTGGCCTGACAGGGAGTGCATCACCCAAACCATACCACCAGTGATGAAGGCCAACTTTCCGCGCCTCACATCAATTATAGATTGCTTCGAGATCAGAATTGAACATCCAAAAGCCCTTAAAGCCAGGTAAAGGTGCCAATATTGATGGTTTAGCTAGGTAGCTTTGACAGTGTTCGTACACAGGTCTGAATAAGTAATACGAATGAGTTTTTAATTTACAGGTCTTGTTTTTTAAATGTATGCTCAGATAGAGGGATGCTCATTGTACCCAGCCGCTGCATGCATCATATCAAATATTAAGGTCCATTAAAGGTTTGAAATCTTAAACTTGAAAATGAGTCCTGTTCATCTAACCGTGTTTTTGTTTCTTCTTTTCAACAGGGCAAAATCATACTCTAATTATAAGAAGTGAACTACGGTCAAATATTTCATAGTGTGTAGTCCTGCAGGAAACATCACCTTCTTGTCCAAAGGTTGGGGAGGAAGAGCATCAGATGGCAAGATAGTTAGGGAATCTGGCTTTATTTCAGCCCTCTACCACCATCCTGGGGACCAGGTAAAGTTTCATCTTACATAAAGTGCACATATTCTACACTAACAGTTCATCACATGCATTTTTTTGGTAATCATTATGGACAAGTGTTGTTATTTACTGTTTGACTGCAAACATTAAAAGCAAAAGGCCTACATCTTATGCATTACTTGTTTTAGATCTTGGCTGATCGGGGTTTTACTCTGAAATATGAGTTTGCCTTACTTGGTGCCAGTCTCGAAACCCCAGCCTTCACTCTCGGCAGGAAACAACTCCCAGGCAAAGACGTTGAAGAGTCAAGAATGAAATCAAAATTTCGGATTCATATTGGTAAGTATACATTCATTATCCACAGACTGGTAAACTATTGCACATATAATATGATGGAAGATAAATTAACTCTTTTACTAAATTAAGTTATATAAAAAACAGCACTAACGGACTGTAGCAAATTGTATAACAGTGCAAACAAAGTACTTAACAAACAATTACTGAGAACAATGGTAAAATGTGAAGTTTTATACTTGAAAATATTTTAAAACAACTGATGGGTGAACAGAACGGGTGATCGGTGTGCTGAAGCGAAGATTCCACATCCTGGATGGGCCGCTCCCTCTTTGCTTCGTAAAGACCCTGCGGGACGAGATGGAGAACAGGGATGTAGCCACCATTGACAAGATAGTACATACCTGTGCCGCCTTGGTCAACATGTCAGGTAGCATTGGGTTCAATAAAAACAGACAGGGGGATGTATAGGTCAAATCAGTCCTGCTGTCTTTTCTCTTTGAGTCACTTAGTTTGGGCCATGGCAGCAAAAGAACAACTCTTCAATGACTATCCTTCAGCTTTTTGAATCTACCTTACTGCTCTGCTCTCCTTCCAGGAATGACAGTTGACACCACGTAATTATTCTGTAAAGGTAAATAAACTATGTATTAGGAATTGTCTTAGCTAGTATTAACCTAACAGCCACCTAACAACAAATGCTCGCAAATGTTAATGAACTATAATTATAAATAATTGTTTAGGTTTTGTGTTTTACCTGAAGCTCCTGTTCTGTGTCTGACACACTGTCTGTTGACTCCTGAAATTGTTATACATAATTTGTGATTATTTGTATTGTTTCATAATATTTGTGTGCCATGTATTACATAGTATAAAGATATAACAGACAGTGTATTTGCAGTCTCTAAGGAAAATGTTTTATACCTGAAGCTCCAGCTCTGTATCTGGGATTGTGGTTCCCGCCAGCTGTGGGTCGATGTGCCTGGCCCAAACACGGCTAATGGTGTCCACTGCCTGACACTGAAAATCTTCATCTTGTTGGACACGGAAGATAACGGTTTGCGTTGGCGTCCAGGTGATGAAGTCTGCATAGGTTGTTTTGCACACAAACATCTGCATCTGCACCTGTAAAAAAAAGAGGAAGAAAAAGTACAGCATAGACTCCAACTACTTACCTGCAATTAACAAAACACAGATAATACAATTCCTTATGAGTTGTTATTTATTGTATTACCTGGGTGTAGTAGCTGTGGTTGGTCCTCGGCGACAACAAAGTGTCCAGATGTCCTCTCTTGTCTGCTGGCCAGTGATCAGCTGACAAATCACTATTCCACTTCAAGGGGCACTTTACCTCAACCGCCCCCTTTCCACAGCCAACGCAGTGTACATAAGCATCACAGCTTACACCAATGTAGGGCTTCTCTCTGCACACTCGGAAGCCTGCCCGTTGAATACTGATGCTTGTGTGGGGTTTATATATGTCACTGGAGATGTTAATTAAAGTGGGTGCTGTATATGCAGTTGTAAGGCCCAGTGCATACTTGTATGTCTCAATTGCATCCTTTTCGTGTTCCCTACCCCAAATGATGCCTGGTGTTTTCAGCGGATTTTTGCGTGACTCTTTCTGCACAATATCCCTCAGCAGTGATTTTGATGGCTTCTCAAGAGATGTGTGGATAACTCTGTGTGCTGATGTACCGGTCACCCTCCCAACCCTCTGCTGGTGCCAAGATGAACATTCTGCCTGGTATTTTGTCTCTTCCTCTATTGCCTGTACCTGATCATCTGAACATTCTGACAGATGTTGGTACCAAGGCTTTGGTTTGAAAGGGTCTGCAAAAGCCTTGAAAGTGCTCAGACCAACAGGCAGTTCTCCTGAGGCAGACAGCATTTCCAAGAACTGTTGTTTATTTTCTCCATTCGCCATTGGAATGACCCTGCAGTTTGTTCCTGTGTCCCTTTGCTTGGCTTTGTCTCCATAGAAGTATATATTGATGACCATGTCTGCCTCAACTTTTTTCGTGCAGACTTTATTCCAGGCACAGGCGATGCTGGTTGGTGCCACACTTGTATATCCAAGACGAACTGATGCCTCCAACTTTTAAGCAGGGCTCCGACATGGGAACAACTTTCTCCTAGTCTAGAGTAAAAAATATATATTTTAAATAAATACTTTTTCACTAAATAACAAAAGCATTTCTTCCCTTCTGAAGGATTACATAGGTGGCATTGTGACTGTACTATTAGTGTTATGCAGTCAGCTTACCCTGCCATGCAATCACAGTGAGCAGCTGTGACCTCTCCAGTCTTGTTAACAGCAACCCAGGTGTTGTGGGGTTTATCTGTAACTCTCCATGATGGCTTTACATGGGTCTTGAAGACTGTTGTGTCAGCACAGGGTTTGTGGTGAAGAACCACATCCACCCAGCCACTGGTAAAAAAGGTATGTGCTTCCAGAGACCTGAAGTTCTTCATTGAACTTGCTGTGTAAATCCCTAGAGGACAAGTGAGCAGACACAAATCTCTAAACCTGCTCCGTCACATCTACAAAGATTTAAAAAAACATTAGTAGTACAAACATGGGCAATCCAGAAAGTTCATTAATAAAGACTGAATTTTGCTATTGTGATGAACTGTATGTTAAAATAGTGTCATACTGTGTTGTGGTATATTTACTGAGATTATAAAGATAGGCTATAACATAAAATCGTCAATTATCAACCCTACCTATAACTAGATGCTATCATTAATTAGCTTGGTAAAACCCCTATTTAACACGTTATTGTATAACACATATTTATAGTTTACACAGTAACGCAAATTGGACAGACTATTAAAACGGATACATAATGTGTCTTGATGACGTCCTATACAAACTACCTGGAGATTCAATGAGGTAGTTATAGATGTCAGGATATGACACCTCAGGCCATTGAGTCGGATCATTTTTCCACTCGTCCACCGGCAGACTGAATGGACATTGATCGCCTATTGCTTTTAATTTAATCATATATCGAGCCCGATCGTCGTTTTCCAATGATTTAATGTAATAGTTTGCCTGTCTGGCCATTGTAATCGGGCTGTTTGAAGATCCAAAAATCTCCGGTTTTCTTAATTTTCTGATCGGATTGGCAAAAACTTCAGAATTTGTATTAACCGCCGTTCAACTGACAGCTTTGTTTTCCCCCAAAAGTGGGCGGAGCCGTAATTTTCGCCCGGAAGTGACGTAGGTGTTACTCTCATCTATACACACACACACACACACACACACACACACACACACACACACACACACACACACACACACACACACACACACACACACACACACACACACACACACACACACAAGGTATTTATATTAAATATTTGCCGGTGTATATATTTCCATTTATTTTATTATATTGTTAATATTTAAAATAAATTATCAAATTAAAATACATTTATATTTTATATATAAAAATCGGTCTCATGTTACCACTCTGTAAGCCAAGAGTTGTTAATTGAGCAATGCCTTAGCTTGAAGAACAGGGACACAACTAATGACAATAGCATATGTTGGTATATTATTTAGATATTCACACCTTTATCAGAAGAACCAAACCAACATAAAATGTGCTCACAGACAGGCCAGTTCTGTCTAATTTATCACAATTATTTTTGACATGAGATCTTCATATCATCCTAGTTTTGTATTTAGTTTCTAGATTTGTAAACAAATCCAGAACCTTTGAAATATGTTATTGAAAAAAGACGGCGCTCGTGAATTGTTGTTACGGTAACAGAGGGGTTTTAGGTCATAGATTGTAGTTGCCATAAGGCTGTTGACGGTCTTATTATAGGCTACTGTACATGTATTGGTTGGTTTTGTGGCATATTTGTAATGCTGTGCCAACTTGGGAAAGCACGCAGGCAAACCTGAGGAGCGCACACAGGGTGGAGAGGTGGAGTGAGGTTGAGCCATGGAGAGAAAGGGAGAGAGAGAGCGATATTGAGCGAGGCAGAGAGCCTGTGCAGCGGTCTGCTTGCGGACAGAGCAGTTTGTGAGAGAGCCGGCTTGAGAGTCAATTTCTCTTCAAAATATAATTGATTGCCAGCCTCCATTGTCCCTGGCTGGCTTGCTAGCTCATTGGTAACGTAACTGATGTCTTCTAATGTGCCTGCATCTGGCGCTGAGTTGCCATATTCTTTTCATGAACCACTTCCTGATATCCATTGTTGCAGATAAATATAAATGATAATAGCCAAACTAACCTAGCGAGAGGAAACCGACAGGCTGCTGTGCCGCATCTCACTCAAAAACCCACACGACTCAACCCAGCGAAAAACCAGTCTCGCGCACAGCCTTTCATTCAGAATTTCATAGCAAAATAAAAAAAGATATTAAACTAATCTTTCAACATATTTTAAAACAAAAATAAATATTAGGACAAAGCCCTACAAATAACAACGATAAATATAATAATAAAACAATTAAAATGTTGTATTCAGCCCTGATTAAAACAGCGGGCCCAAATCCTGGATGGGCGGGCCCAAATCCTGGATTGGCGGGCCCGGCCCCATGGGGCCCGCCCATGACGCCGGGTCTGGGTGTGGAGGGGATGTAGGAAGCAGGAGCAGGTGGGGAGAGATGGGGCTTCAAGGTTCAAGGTCATTTGTTTTAAATGTGAATTGGTGATAAGGACCAGCTGCACACAATAAAATACAGTATAGCACAAAACCAATAAGACACACGGTGACACATGGCACACCAACAATCAATCATCGTCCAGCCTCAGCTTTGGTATTCTTTCACAACCATGTTATGGGTTTATCAGACTGAGCAAACATAAACATGTGGTGATCCCACGGGTTCTTGTTTGCAGACAGCGGCGATTGGCGCATCCGTAGGCTGCACAAAAGTCCGGCATAGTCAGGTACTTCTGTAAACACAAAGCCAGCAAATTCCTGTATCATAATGCAAGATGTTTTTAACAAGCCAAACCACTTGGAAGAAATCATGTGTAACTTAAGTTGTGTTGAAAAGAAAGAGCAGTTCTGCCTCTCCCACTGGTGTAAAGTTGCTGGGTCAACTTTGTAATACTAGGTCTCACTGCACAGCCTCTTGTTATTAGCCAGCTAATAAATACAACCACATACACAAAGAAAAGCTGCAATTTCAACATGTCCAAGCATCCTGTATCATAGCCATGCTAATCATGTTTATAATAAACCAAACCGTTTGTAAATCAGTCAAGATTTCAGCGAGTTAAGAGTAAATGGTAAATGGACTGTACTTATATAGCGCTTTATCCAGTCTTTAAGACCCCTCAAAGCGCTTTACATTCTACATATCGTTCACCCATTCACACCCATTCATACAGAGCAGTGTTACTCTAGGACCTAACATGCATACACATTCACACACCGTTGGCCATGCCATCGGGAGCAACTCAGGGTTAAGTATCTTGCCCAAGGATACATCGACATGTTAACTGCATGGGCTGGGATCGAACCCACAACCTTCTGGTTGAAAGACGACCGCACTCCCTCACATCCACAGTCGCCCTTAAAGAGTGTTTTTGTGCAGATCACTCATCTTACAACAGCTACCATAACGCGAATCAGAGTAACTGTTGACTGTAGCAAGATGGCAGCCGGTCAGCTACGCTGGAAAATCTCCCATGAGCCATCTAGTGTTTATATATATATATGCCTACACCGGCATGCACGACGCTCCGCTTCCGTAATGCTTCTGAAACGCTCGTGAAACGCGCCCGGTAGGGTATGACGGAAACTGGGGGTTAGAGGGCAAAGCCATATACGAAATAGAACGCTACGAGACGGAATTCCCTCCTAATTCTGCCCTACGCTCCAAAAGGGGAGGGGCCTGAGAGGACAGCTAAATGCACAGCAGTCCATTTTCACCAGGCCCAACAACAAGAGCAAGGCTGCTACCAGAGCATCTTATCGTGTCAGTCACGTTCTTGCGAAACACATGAAGTCTTTCAAAGAAGTTGTGAAGGAAGCTTTCCTGGAGGCTGCCGACGCGGGGGACAGTAAAAATAACAGAAGCATTTCAACAGGTTTTTGATATAATACAAACTCAAGTTAGATACCGTTATTAATCAGCTGTAAGTTTTAGTTTGTTTGAACTTATTCATTATAATTATTGTACAAAATGGTATAAGAATGCAAACATTAAGATCTGTTCTGTTTAAATTGATTATAGTCTATTATCAATTCAGGTTAAGAAACCATATACCATATACCAGCATACCAGCATAGAATAGCATAGAAGTGACCAAAACATATGCTGGTTTGCTGGTCAACCATGCTGGTCTATGCTTGTTTTTTCAGCAGGGTTGGCATCAGTGTTGCTTTACTGGATTTTACTGGATTGCAAATAAAACTTAACTCTCCAAATATTTAAATATAACTTAATTCCAGCCGAGGAGGAACTCTGCTACTCAGATGTTGTACTTAAGTAAAATAAGAAGTACCAGAATGTAGGAATACTCTGTTACAAGTAAAAGTCCTGCATACGAAATGTTACTCAAGTTAAAGTACAAAAGTATTAGCATTAAAATATACAGTGCAGATTGGTCCATTTCAGAATAATATATATGATATATTTTATAATGATTGATCATGAAAGTGTTCTCAAAGCTGGTGAAGGTGCAGCTAGTTTGAAGTACTTTGTAGACTGCAGGGTAGCTGGTGGATTTACTCCAGGTGGAACTAAAGTCTGATTCAACACTTGATTATATTTCACATCATTAATCCAGATCTGTGAAGTAACTAAAGGGATTAAATACATGTAGTTGAGTTAAAGTATAAAGGTTTTCCTAGTGGAGTAGAAGTAAAAGTAGCATAACATGAAAATACTCAATTGGTACAAGACCATCCAAATTGTACTTCAGTACAATGTACTCAGTTACTTTAGACTGCTGGTGGAACCTCTGCAGCAGCCTTTTGTATGTGTTGAAAGACCAGAGCTTTCTCACGGAGCAGCTTGCTCAGTCCCTTCCTGTAGAGGGCATCAGTGTTGTCACTTCAGTCCAGTTTATGTTCATTTGCTCTCCAAGTAACTCAAACTCCAAACCTGAAAAAAGGGAACCACCTTCCACTGGATACGGGGCCTGTTAAACAGTGAAACCATCTCACTCTCAACATGAAGGAATTGTTTATACTGAGTGCTGCTCATTTCAATTGATCAAACACTCAGATACAAAATCATGTTCATGTAACCACCTAGAGTTGTCTTTATGAATGAAGCAAAGATAATGTTGTGATTACTCTGCATGTTGTGTTTTAAGCCAACATTGCTCAAACTCTGACATTTTAATTTCAGCAGTATCTCTGGAGCCACAAACATCTGTTCATGTTTTTGGGATGCCCTGGTGACTAGGCCTCACCAGTGTGAACAATACAAAAGCATACTTAATTTGTCAGTAATGTTAAATAACATAAATGTGTTAGTTCTAGTAGCGTTTAACATGTTCAATCTTTGCATTCTTACATCCTAAATTATAATAATTCATGAAATACTGCATGCTTGCTGTGTGAGAGGGAGGAGCATATAGCTGCTCGACCCGTTATGTCACTGCAGACACCATTATTGTTGAATCTGCAGCCGGGGTTTAGCCAATCAGTGCGCTCACAGCTGGTGAGATGTGTTGGCCCTCCTCTGATTGGCTGGAGCTTCTCTGGTGAGGGCCAAGCACTGTGAGTGCTCAGCAGATCCATTGGCTAGGATGTGGGTAAAAGGGGAGAAAGTTCAAGTGGTGTAAGCTCATCAGGAGAGGACTAAGCTACACCTGTCACTCATTGATGACTTTGATCTGTGCCCCAGCAGCGTCCATTGGAGCATACAGTCACGCCTCAGACCCTCATACCTGCTGGAAGTCAATCTGGAGACTCCTGCATCACATTTACGACTAATGGTTAAATGTGATTTATGAAAATAATCTCAGTTGCACTTCTGCGGACCATTTCCCCAAGGAATACAATGTGATTCCATTTGTTTGGTTCCATGTAAATAATATGTCATTTGTAATAGATTAGTTAAATCATGCAAACAACTCAATTAAAAAAGTTTAATTGAACATAACCAACGGAAGATGTTTAACAGTGTGTCCCATTCTTGCTAATTGTATATAGTATACTTTATATACAATAACAACACACACACACACACACACACACACACACACACACACACACACACACACACACACACACACACACACACACACACACACACACACACACACACACACACACACACACACACACACACACACACACACACACACACACACACGCACACACAATACCTATAGGATATTTATATTTTTCTCAAAAGATACATTTTCATTTTATAAAATAATAATGATAATAATTTATAATTATTTTACTTGTCTCTCATCAATTCTCCTCTTCTCCTTGCCTGATTTCATGTGTCTCTGTCTGTACAGGCAGCAGGCATTCGGCCTCGGGCCCTATTGTTTGGAGATAAGCTGGCACCCGTTTTCTCAGGCTCTCTTCATCAGCTGTGTTACTTCTTAGTATGCATGAAGCAAGGTTGTAAACATCTTCTCCTTCAGATAATGATAAGTCGGAGAGTAAACCGGATCAGACCGCCTTCTGGAGCCGGCTCCTCTGCAACAAACCTAACTGGTTATGTCCTCTGATGGAATGTCTGATTACTGTCTGATTACTTTAGTGTTGGTTCTTAGCAAATGTCTGACTTGCTGGCTGTAACTTCAAATGAGTCTTCAGTGTCTGACATCAGTTTGAAGCTCTCCTGTACTCCTTGTATTCCAGTGCTTTGCTCCAAGATTGAACCCTTTTCATCACAATAATAATAATGAAGCTTAGCGCAAGTTCAATGAGGAAGACCAATACCCCCTGGTGTTACACGTCACTTCAATCTCCTCTTCCATTAAGTAATCAGGGGCGTTACTCCCCAGCTAGCCAATCATCGCACCTGCTAACCCCTTTAAATCTGCTCTTCCCTCTCTGTCAGTTGTCATTTCAGGCGTCAACGCAATTGGTAGTACCTCAATACTCCTATCTTGTTAAAAGATTACAATTTTTTAAAAAAAACTCAGATGTCTAATACAGAAGGCTCCGACAACGAACCTTTTCCGAAGGATCTCGATCCCGGTTCCGACGTACCTCCAGGAGTACCTTCCAACTCCTCAAGCCAACGGCGCACAAGCTCCCGTCTGGCTTCCCATGGTGAATCCCGAACAGCAGAGGCGGATTTCCTCATCTTCCACCTACTGCAGCCGGGCATTTCCGCAGCCCCAGACCTCCCTCTCTCCCAGCTTCGGGAACTCTCCGACCAAGTCTCCGGTGCGGTCTCCCAGCCCAGGCCAGCAGCTCCAGCCAACTCTCCAGCCAACTCTCCAGCCAACTCTCCAGCCAACTCTCCAGCCAACTCTCCAGCCAACTCTCCAGCCAACTCTTCAGCCAACTCTCCCGAGGAGACCGGGGCGAGGACGCGGGCGTAGCCGCGGAGGGAAAAGGACAAGGAAGCGGAGCCCTCCACGAGCTCGCTCATCAAAAAGATTCACCTTTCCCCAGGCGCACCCGAGCGCCGGCCAGCTCGGGAGCCTCGGTAACCAGGATGATAGCCTAGCTAACACCCTGCAAACTCTGGCAAGCTCCATGCGGGGAATTAACGCTCACCTTCAGGCCATGGATAAAGGCTCCGCTAGAGCTTCAACTTCTTCCGCAAACTGGGGCGACGTTTCTGCTCCGGGGCCGTCAGGGCTTAGGCCGGGGAAGGGCCCGTCATATCTACAAGCGGTAATTCCCTCTCACACCCTGGCTACTGCATTTCCAGCGCCTCCTTCAGGTAGGCCTTACATTCCCCAAGCTGCGTATATTTCCTCTAGGCTGAGAGCGAAAATCCTTAAAGGAAAAGACGTTAATCTTGTCAGCCTCATCTTGCCTTCCCCGGAGTGCGCCAAGTCCATCGCCACAGGAGGAAGCTTCTCTGCCGTGTTTAGGTCCACAGATTCCAGACTCCTTCCAGATCTAAACATAGGGCAGTTCCTGGTCGCTTTCGGCATCTTTCGAGATGTCATATGTACCGTCTACCCCGAAAGGAGAACCGAGTTAGACGCGTATCTGGGCATCATCGGCGATCTCCATCTCAAATACGGGAAATTCACATTCTACTATTACCACAAGAGCTTTTCTAGCAAAGCAGCGCGCCATCTAGCTCACTGCAACATTCGCCTGGACTGGTCCGTGCTGGACACCGAGCTGCTTGTTATGGTTACCGGCGGGCAACAAGTCCACTCATGCCCTACTTGCGGGACGCAGGGCCACACTGCCCCCTTCTGCCCATCAGTGCCTCTCTCCGGGGCCAGAGATTTGCCCACGCCGTATCCCGGGAATTATAGTCAAGACCGCCAGGTGCAGAATAGGAAAAATGACAGGATTTGTTACGGCTTTAATGAGAATGTCTGCGTTTACCCCTTTTGTACTTTTCTCCACATCTGCAGTTTCTGCAGGGATGCTCATCCGAAGTCAGTCTGCCCCAGGCGCCGCCGAATCAACTTCCCGCAACAGAAACCACGTGGTGGAAAAACCTTCTAAAACTTCACCCGTCCACCCCATTAACATCCCATACCTAGCCGCTGCACTCTCTACCCACCCAGACTCAGTGTTCGTGGATTATCTTCTGTCAGGGCTCTCCCAAGGCTTTAGGGTCAGGGTCCTCTCTCCTCCCTCCGTAACCTTTGTCGCAAAAAACCTACAATCAGCCACTAAAGAACCCATCATAGTCTCCCAGCTCATTGAGAAAGAACGTAACAAAGGATACTTAATAGGTCCTTTTCACTCATCCCCGTTCTCAGTGTTCCGGACAAGTCCAATAGGAGTAGCCACACGTAAATACTCCGAGAAGAAAAGGCTGATTTTCGATCTGTCCGCACCCCGCGCCGGCCCGTTCTGCAGCATTAACAGCCTCATCCCTTCAGAGCCATTTTCCCTTCACTATGCCTCGGTTGACAACGCAATCAAACTAATCAAGCTCGCAGGGCAAGGAGCCTGGCTCTCCAAAGCAGACATTACTGATGCGTTCAAAATCATCCCCATCCATCCGTCCCAGTGGAACATGTTCGGCATCAGGTGGGAATCCAAATTCTACTTCGCCGTCCGCCTGACTTTCGGGTTCAGAAGTAGCCCCTACATTTTTAATTCTCTTTCCGAAGCCCTCTGCTGGATCCTGCTGAACATTGTCAGAATTCCCTCCGTTCTTCCCTTGCTGCACGATTTTCTCCTCGTAGATCCCCCTTGGGACAACTCAGGCGCCTCCCTGGCAAAACCTAAACTCTGCTTTCAGGAGCTAGGCGTTCCCCTATCCGCAGAGAAAACCCTAGGACCCGACACACGCCTGGAGTTTCTAGGCATTACACTCGATTCCTCAGAGATGAAAGCGTCTCTCCCCAGCGACAAACTGCAGCGCATACGTGACATTACCAAGTCATATTGCGAGCAACAAATCATAACCAAACAACAGCTGCTCTCTCTCCTCGGGCACCTTAACTTTGCCATGCGCGTCATTCCCCAGGGGCGCTCATTCATCTCTCGCCTCCTAGACACAGCGTTGGGCGTAAAAAACCTCCACGACCGCGTCGTGCTAGACGAAGGCTGCCGCTCAGACCTACGATTCTGGTCCCTCCTGCTCGATCACTGGAACGGCATCACCTTCTTCTATGATGACATAGTGTATTCCTCCGACTCAATGAGGTTCTTCACGGACGCCGCCCCATCCGTGGGTTTTGGGGGTTTATTTCAGGGAGAGTGGTTTGCGGGCCTATGGCCTCCCACATTCCCCAATCATGCCTCATCCTCCGCCCTGCACGAGATCTACCCTATTGCCGTTGCCTGTTACGTGTGGGGTCACCTCTGGCTACGGAAACGCATCTCGGTGCTCTGCGACAACCAAGCAGTAGTGTTAATAAAGCTCGCTCCCCGTGCAATGACATTATGCCGTTCATGAGAAGCATCACGTGCTCCTCCATTACCCATAACTTCCTCATCTCAGCTCGTCATGTCCCCGGCCACCTCAACACAGCGGCTGACTCCCTCTCTCGCTTTCATTTCCAGACCTTCCGGAATCTCTGCCCAGAAGCCAGCTCGCAACCCGTCGGGATCCCTCCCCTGCATCTTCTCTCCCTCTCTTAAATGAGAGCCCATTAGCCAGGCACCTAGAGTCCGCCAGGTTCTTTATGAGGAAGGGCTTAGCCGTTTCCACCCTTAAAATATACGACTCCGCATGGAGAACTTTCGCTTTCTTTTGTTTTTCTGAAGGCATCTCACTTAAACCCGTCCTCATATCCACCGTGTGCGCCTTCATGTGCTACTGCGCCACTGATCGCCACCTCAAACCTCAATACATCCGAGGCCTCCTAGCTGGAGTTCAGTTTAATGTTCGCTGTTACGATCCCAGCTTTCCCAGCCTGTTCTCTAACCAATCAGTCAAACTCACTTTGAAAGGTCTTCTAAAAACGTTTCCCCCCGTTGCAGACCATAGGCGACCCATTACACTCTCCACCCTGCGTCTCATGCTCTCCAAACTCAGAGAAGGAGTATTTTCTCCATACGTCGACGCACTACTCGATGAATTATTCCTGTTAGCATTCTATGCTTTTCTCAGACCAGGAGAATTCGCCACAGTTTCCCTAACATTCGATCCCGATCAAGACGTTTGCTTTGCCGACTTATCTTTCCACGCTAGCCATTTTAGTTTAAAACTTAAGCACTCCAAATGCGGAGGCGCTTGCTCCGTTAACGCTGCTCGCAACGATTCCCCGTTCTGCCCCTATAAATCCATGATCAAATTCCTGCATCTTAGATCTTCCACAAATCCTCTCTCACCACTATTTCTTCTTCCAGGGAATATTCCCTTAACTAAACACCGGTTCAACTACTACTTAAAGCAAGTTCTCTCTAAATCCGGATTATCACCCCAATTATTCTCGGGGAATTCGTTCAGGATAGGCGCAGCTACATCTGCTGCTAATCAAGGAGTCTCATCCTCATCCCTGCAACAACTCGGACGGTGGTCCTCCTCTGCCTTCACATCCTACATCGGCCCGGACATCAGTGCCGTGCTGGCCATCCAAAGGTCCCTCAAACACTAAACGGTATTTATACATATAAATGGTGGTGGTTTTAGCAAGTCAGCACATTTACGTGTCACCGTGTTCATGTTTAAACACTTGATATCGTCGTGACCTTCGGGTCCGCATTGTGTTTAACCCTGCGCGTGCAGGTTGCGGCCAGTGGGTCAGCGTCATGTTTAACCCTGCGCGTGCAGGTTGCGGCCAGTGGGTCAGCGTTTGTCTAAATCCGCTATGCAGGCGCTAACCATGGTTGGCGTTCACATTAACCCTGCAGTGATTCCGACATTCTCATCATGTCCCCGTGCTTGTTACGAATGGGTGAAGCAGGTAGGACTCAAATGCAGAATAACGAAAAGCGAGCTTTATTAAATAAATTAAAGCTGTGGCAAAACAAGGCAGAATCCAAAATATCCAACGAGTAGCACAAGGAACACAGACCGTGGAATGACATGGAGGGGAAACAATGAACCGACATGGAACACAGGGGAAGACTAGACTAAATACACAGAAGGGTAATCACAGAACAAGACACAGCTGGGCAGGGGAGGAGAAACACAAGGACAACAGGTGAACACAATCGGGTAATCAGGGAGGGAAACAGACAGAAAGCAGACGGGCAGGAAACGGGGGTGAACACTCTACACAATAAGACAGGAAACCCAAAGACAAGAAAAACACCAACACAGACAAAACTACAAACGTGACATAACCTGAGAATCGTGACAGTGCTATCTCATTTCATCCACAGATCTCCTCAATCAGCCAGTAAGGTAAGAAATGCTTCACATCGCAGTACTTCTTACTTCTCTTCTCTTTGGGGGTTCATCGGAGCAGTTTTCCCCTCCCGAATGATCATCCTACAAACCGGGGCCTAATCTCCAAATATCAATTAATTCATTGTTGTAATCTGTCAATCATCATTTTCTTATACCATGTGTCCCGGTAATGAACATGTATTTCATACATCACGTCTCTCCTGATTGAAATGAAGCTTAGCGCAAGTTCAATGAGGAAGACCAATACCCCCTGGTGTTACACGTCACTTCAATCTCCTCTCCCATTAAGTAATCAGGGGGGTTCCTCCCCAGCTAGCCAATCATCGCACCTGCTAACCTCTTTAAATCTGCTCTTCCCTCTCTGTCAGTTGTCATTTCAGGCGTCAACGCACAACCCTCCTCCACCCCTTCGCCTCCTGTCTCCTAATTCAGGGCCAAGCTAATCCTTCTTCCTTCAGACCAGACCGAACCACTTATCACCACCACCAGTGTCTAGACCCCGGGGGGGTTCATCGGAGCGGTTTTCCCCTCCCGAATGATCATCCTACAAACCGGGGCCTAATCTCCAAACATCAGTTAATTCATTGTTGTAATCTGTCAATCATCATTTTCTTATACCATGTGTCCCGGTAATGAACATGTATTTCATACATCACGTCTCTCCTGATTGAAATGTTATTTATGCTGGAACTGCTACCTCCGCGACCCGACCACGGATAAGCGGGGGAAGATGGATGGATGGGTATGGCAACACAGTGAACCTGTTGCAGATCAGTGCGCAGGTGCTTGCTTTTCAAACTAATGTTTCTATTACTAAATGTCTGCTGATAAAACAATCTATGAACAGTGAAACAGAGCCATGCCACGCCAGCTTTACTGTACATACAACACACTTCAAGATTTCATACAAACTAGACGGAAAAACTGCAGACATGAACCTCAGCTCTTCAGCGACGTGTTCCATATTCCAATTCCTGACAAAGCATTAATCAAAACAGTGCAATGTTGTCGTGGTTTAAGTCCTTTTGTATTTATTACAAAATATATCCAAAATGTTTGCCTTCCACTGCTTTCACAGGAGACTCACTATAACTGCATTCATTGAACCCGCTCCACAGCTGCAGACATTTCCCTCTGAAGCATCAGCGCTGCATGCTGATGCACTTCAAAATGCAACCGAAGGAAGAGTCTGTCACTTTCTGTAGATCAGGGGTGTCCAAACTATGACCCGGGGGCCAACTCCTTTTCCTTTTCAAATAAATGCAGTCATTTCTTATAAATGCACTTATGAGGCAACATACGGTAGTGGTCCAGCATTTTTTATATGTTTCTGTCTGTGGCCCTCAGCTAAAACAAGTTGGGACACCCCTGATGTTGATCAAAGCAGACACAATGCGATGGTTTGCATCACACATAAGAACACTGTTCTTCAGTCCTTTTTGTGTGACAGGAAATGCGGGTGGGTTGAGAATGTGTTTCCTTATGGTAATTAGAATGTATGATCCCAACAGGAATGGGCTGATGAGTAAAGGATTCTTTGATTGGGACCCCACCTGTTGTGAGAGGAAGTCAGCCTTAAGTGAGGTTCAATCATACTTTTAGAGTGCCTCTTGGATCCAGATAATTAATTATTCATATGTTCCCTTGTTCATTCCTTCTTGAGTCTCTTATGGTTACTCTGTCTGCATGGTTCACAGAACTGTATGGGCTGAAAACTGTGACACTATGATGCATTATATTCACTGTGGTCATGGGTTCCCATGCACATTCAGCAGTCACAAACATTCTGTTTCACACTGCTTCATTTGGCAACAGGACAGCAGAAACCTTTGAAGCAGAACAGCTACACAGCATTCTTACTGTAAATGTGGGAATAAAAGAAGCCAGCCCCATAAACACACACAGATACAGAAAATGAAATATGTCAACTGAAGAGTCTGATTAGCATCATATCCAGCAAAAGAGATTGGTCCAAAGACACTCCAGTGTTTCCTTGAAAGACAGCTGAGCTCTGCTTCGTTGAATAATGAATAATTGTTCTCTTCCATATTGTCCATATGTCCTGCTCTGTGCTGTGACCTGGGCTCAGTGCAGGAGGCTCTCAGGAGGCTTTCTTTGTGCACGTCCCTGGCTCCTGGAGGTTCACTTTGGATCTGCAGACACAGACAGCAGTCAGGTCAGATTCATCATGATGTCTGGTGAACACACACTGGTCGTACATTCTTCACTTACAGTTCTATCTGTGCTAATGCTGTGCAAAGTGAAACGTGTATGTGCTCTTAACAAACATGGATTCAAAGGTTTAACTATGCTAAGAAAAGGTAGTTGCCTTGTCCCACGTTAGTTTATATTATTGAGACCCTGCAGACCAGGACCCAAGCCTGTAATAAATAAATCGACCTGGAACACAAGAGTTAGAGTTGTAGTTTGAAATGCCACTAAACACCATGTATATATAAATGTCCCTGTAAACAAAAAGAAAGTGAACAATCTTTTCAGTTCCTTTCCGTGTCTTCACAGAAACATACACGTGTATGTTGTCACTGAAGAAAGATGAATTGATGAATAAATGTTGCCTACTTACATAATAATAATAATCATACCTAACAAGCTAGCTCGTGTGTTAATCAGCAACAGATGTGCTAGCTTGTAGCTCTGATGCGACAAACACAAAGTTGGCAAGCCTTTACATTTGTTGTCTCTTTCAACAAAGATGTTTCCAACTATCAGCAGCTGTTGTGTTATTTACGTAGTGATGCAAACACTGATGGGGACCGAGTTCTCTGAGCTCACTAAAACCAGTTCTTAGTAGTGATAGCATTTTTTTCGTTTGCTTATCTTTCTGCTGTTTGTGTAGACATAGAGGAATCATGTGAATGTGTGAATGAGGGTTGGTCGCTCTCACCTGTTGTGTGTCATGTGACTCTTGACCAGGTGGCCTGCAGCCAGAGCAGACATCAGTGAGAGCTCTCCAGCCAGCACGGTGGCACACACTACCCGCGCCAACTGCCGCGCGTTCTCCCCGGGACAGTCCAGACTGGCGCCCTGCACGCCCAGCATCTGCACACACACAAACACATGAATGGTTACTCTAGCAAATTAGCTTAAAATATTGTGATATATGCTTTCCACATTCATTTCCTAAGTTCTCAAAGGAAATACTGCATTGGTGTCGAATAAGAAATCATTTAACAATCCCAGGGGGAAGTTGGTTTTTTGACGTTTGTTCCATTTCGAATGAATAAAATAAGATAAAATATATCATATAAACATAGGGAAACATTTAGCAAATAAGGTAAAATATGATGTATGAACAACAGAAATAAAAAGAATATGTTCAATTAAGATAAAATAAGTTAAATAACATATGAAATTATTTAAAAAATATAGACCTTCTGGGTGAGAAGATGTAGACTTTCTGCTGTCCTGATATCATCAATACTTTAGCTGAGATGTGGGTGTGTGTGTGTGTGTGTGTGTGTGTGTGTGTGTGTGTCTGTGTGTGTGTGTGTGTGTGTGTGTGTGTGTGTGTGTGTGTGTGTGTGTGTGTGTGTGTGTGTGTGTGTGTGTGTGTGTGTGTGTGTGTGTGTGTGTGTGTGTGTGCGTGTGTGTGTGAGTTTGTGTACCCGGAGGCAGGCTTGCTGGGGGGGCAGGCTGGTTCCTCCCCCTACAGTCCCCAGCTCTATGGAGGGCATGGTGCAGGTGATGTACAGATCCTCCCCAGTCGGTCCTGACGCCTCCATCAGGGTGATGCAGTTGCTGCTGCCCACTGACTGGGCTGGATCCTGAGGACACACACACACACACACACACACACACACACACACACACACACACACACACACACACACACACACACACACACACACACACACACACACACACACACACACACACACACACACACACACACACACACACACACACACACACACACACACACACACACACACACAGATTTAACACAGGAAACACAAGAAGACATGGAAATCCACAGGTGCAGGATATTTCTCTACCTGTCCACAGGCTATGTAGATGGCAGCCACCAGGTTGGATGCGTGTGCGTTGAATCCTCCGATGCTTCCGGCCATGGCTGAGCCCACCAGGTTCTTACTGATGTTCACCTCCACCAGAGCGGCTGTTGTTGTTTTCAACACCTGCGGCACAGCCACAACACACAGTTAATATGAGATCTGATCATTCTGATGAATAGAGTTTAACTTGTACCAAAGCTACTGAAGTGGCTAATCCTGGGTTTGAAGCTTTCTGAAGCCACAGGAGGTTAGGTGACACACATTTCCAAAAAGCACGCACAAAGATGTTGTTTGGTTCCACTTGAAGATATGGATATATTGAACAAGAACTTTCTTTTGACATTCAAGAAAAAACGAATAAATTCAAAATCCATATTTCATTATTCTGATCAGGCAATCGTCAGAAATAAGGTGACACAAATAATGGGCTAAATGGTGGTACTTAAAACAAGGGGCCAAACTATTGTCATCTACTATAGAATGATGCTTCAAATAATGTGGTTGGAAAACTGTAGGCCTTCCACCATCTTACCCAAAGACTCACAAATGTCTGGTCCATTTAAAGCCTCGCCCACAGCGTAATTGTGGAGGACTATCTATGTTTTAAAATCTGCAGCATTGGGTAATTCAAAGGTGTTCATTCTTGACTTTCAAGTCTCCTTCAATGGACTTCTGTTTGTTTCTGTGTATATAGTAAAGACCACGGACAGTAAGCTGCAGCCTCCTACCTCTCTGACCACTTTCGCGGGGATGGTGGCCTCACAGACGGCAGACTTGCCCCGGCCTTCGATCCAGTTGATGGCGGCAGGTTTCTTGTCGGTGCAGAAGTTCCCGCTCACAGCTATCACCTGCACATCTGGGAAGTGCTGCTGCAGTATGCTCAGAGCCTGCTCTGTACCCTGCAGGAGAACATGCTTCCTTTAAAAACAGAGTAACATCTTCTCACGCAGCCAGGGGGCGCTGGTTGATGAAGGCTCGAGCAGGCTAAGTGACAAGTACCTCAACATTGTACTTAAGTAAGTGTGGTTTGTTGCTTTCACCCCTTTTATACGGAGCGCATTAAGGGACATGGATAATAAAAATGAATTGAGAAAAAGTGATTTTCTCTGTCCCCCAGGAGGAGCTGGAGTGTGCAGGAGACCACCAGTTCATTGCAGAAGGTTAACAGGGAATAGAATGGGAGGGATGAAAGCCCTCTTTAATGGTCACACATGCAGAGCACACAGCACACACAGTGAAAGACATCAACTGAGTTATATTTAAAACTCGGACTTCATTTGAAAGGACATTTACGGCCAGAAGTGTCGAGCTGTCTGTTTAAGCACTGGAGTGCACTGGTGATACGATCAAATTGGATTTGTTTAGCCCAATATCAAACATTACACTTGTCCAAGAGGGATTTACAGTGTGTATAGCATACCCGCGAGGAATTAACTCTCTTCAGCATACATCGGAAAAGAAGGAGAGTCTGTAAACCAGTCTGCATCGATCTATGAACTAATGTCAGGGATGTTCAACTCATGCGCACAATTTCTTTTCTTTTTTTCCATTAGTCTTTGGGGGGCTCCGTACTTTTAATACACTCAGTGGTTGTATGAAACTGCACCTGCTGACTATCCACACAGCCACAACAGTTACCTTCGAGATCATATTCATCCCCATTGCATCCCCGGTCTTGGAATGGAAGCGGATGTAGAGATTCCTCCCGGCCAGACCGACCAGCAGCTTCTGCAGCCGAGCAAACCTGCCAACAGCAACAGACCCTCTCAACACAGAGACAACACGCAGACACACAGCACAGCCCAGACTCTGAATCCTCGTCGTGTCCACGTCAGCGTTTCTATCTTACCTGCTGGTGTTGTCAAAGGCGTCTTTGATGACCTGAAAGCCGTCCGTGCTCTCCAGCCAGGCCTTGACCTCCGCAGCATGGCAGGCAGAGGGCAGCCTCACCACGGGTCCTCGCGTCATGCTGTCGGCCAGGATACGGCAGTTGGCTCCGCCTCCCAGCTGTGAGATACAGTACATAGTATTCACATAAAGTCATCACATCGCACCCCCACTGAAGAGCCAGGAGAAATTGAAAAGGCTGAATGAAATTACATTTTCATATCATTTTCAGGAGTCATGCTTCTGATATCAGCTGAACAAAAACTAAATCTCTATAATGAATCACTTATTTGTGTTCTTCAGGAAAACACAAAGTCAGGGTTTCCCATGTTCAAAACCATTTGAACAGATCACCAATTTCTCTTGTGAACACACAGTGTATAAATTCAATGTTGCCATAATATAAACATACAGTAAGTTGTTAGTGGTTATTCTGGCTGCACACTGTGTACCCGATAACTCATATGTAAATAATAACTCATCTAACTTCACAAAGCTTGATCTGTGAAATTATACCAGAATGAGCATTAAATATGCATTCATTTCTGTCAAAGTGAAATGATTGTTAAATGTAATTTAACTTTGTCCGCCCTGGTACAATCAATCGGACACTTACAGCGATTGCTCGACAACCACGGTTAGTGCTGGCAACCAAGCAACCCTCTGTGGTTGCCATTGGAACCTGGAACTGCTTCCCATCCAGATGCAGGGGTCCAGCCACGCCCACAGGTACGGGCATGTAGCCAATCACGTTCTCGCAGCATGTGCCTATCACCTGGAAAACAGAAACATGAATGAGAAAAACGTCTCGAAACAGCAAGCAGCGTGTGTGTGTGTGTGTGTGTGCGTGCGTGCGTGTGTGTGTGTGTGTGTGTGTGTGTGTGTGTGTGTGTGTGTGTGTGTGTGTGTGTGTGTGTCTGTGTGTGTGTGTGCGTGCGTGCGTGTGTCTTCACCTTGGAGTAGTCGTAGTGGGTGTATGGCAGGGAGGACAGTGCAGAGGGAGAGGGCAGTTTGGAGGATAACATCTGTCTGCGTATGGCCACTCCTCTCTCCGGTTTCTCCATCATGGCCTCCAGTTTGTATGCAGGGATGTGTTTGGAGTTGACCAGCTGCATCACCTCAGCATCGCTCAGGAAACGAGCCCCCATCTGTAGAAACACAACCATGCAGGGACTTAAGGTGTGTTTACACTGGACGCGGAGGGAAGAGTCATCCTTTGAAATCATGTGTGTTTACTAGTCACCCAAACTAGACACGCTGGCAAGGTGGTGGGGCTTATCTTATCGTTCCTGTCTATATTTACTTAAGATTGGAAGAATCAAAAATATATATGTTTGTAATATACCAGTGAAATAAACCCACACTTTGATTGAAAGTGCTGTTGAGAAATTATATTGAGAGCTTCAGATTCAGCCCATTCTATATTTTAACACCAATTATCAATAAACTGTGTGACATGCTTGTTCTATAGGGCTATAGTGTTGGCTTGCATTACACAATTACAATTTATAGGAAATGGATTACAACCAACTGCCTAATATTTAATTTCATAAAAGCACCAACAATTTTCTTAGCAGATAATCAATATTGAAGCAATATCTGGACTCCCTACAATGGGATGCCTTTGCAGCCCATTTACATGCACACAAACCTATATCACACACTACGGGAAAGGGACACCCCATAAGCCTTATAGGTCTTCTTTAAAATCTCCGCTTCTAATCATTTCAACATGTCACGTGAAATATCCTCCTCTCCTCATGCAGTGTGGGAGAAGTGAAAGCTGGACCTGCACGGGCTGAGTTCAGGCCAGAGGAATCAGTGTCTTATCTTAGGGCGACTGTGGCTGCGAGGCAGTGCGGTCGTCGATCCCAGCCCATGCAGTCAACATGTCGATGTATCCTTGAGCAAGATACTTAACCCTGAGTTGCTCCCGATGGCATGGCCAACGGTGTGTGAATGTGTATGCATGTTAGTGCATGTCCTAACATACACTGCTCAGTATGAATGGGTGAACGACATGTAGTATGTAAAGCGCTTTGAGGGGTCTTAAAGACTGGATAAAGTGCTATATAAGTACAGTCCATTTACCATTTATCTATTGGCGTCATGCTCTAATTGGTTCAGCCTCAAAGAGAGAGTGGAGTGAGTAAGCTTATTACAACGCCCTTAGATCAGACTACTGCCTCTAACCTGCAGTCTAATTGGTGTGGCGACTGAAATAGACACCGGAGCTAAAGGTGTGCCGAGGTGAAGTATAAGCCAACCCCCGACTTGTTTGAGACTTCAGATGTGAAAGGTAGCTTTTATCTATATTTACAATTGATTTTTAAATCCTTACATTGAATTGTCTGGCACCCTCTTATCTCACTGATTCTCTGTCATTCTGTGTCCCTGGCCCTACTGCCTTCAACAGCAGGCTTTTTAAATATTTAAAATGTCCCCCAAAATAAAACTGGGGAAGCAGATTCTATGCCCGTAAACTGTGGAACATCCTACCAAGAGAATGTCGACATTTTTGTTTTTCATTTGCCCATTTAACCTCCTTGTATTCCTTTAAATATCATACATCACGTACATACGGTATGCTGCATGTGTGTTAACAACTTTTGAACTTCTGAGCTGAATTTATTTTTTCTGTTTATCTTGCGTCGTGTGATTTTGTTGAAACACAACTTTAACTTAGATGGTTATCTGTTGCTAAATTCAAGATTAACTCATTGCATTTATTATTTTGTGTATTTTTCTAGAATTCTATGGAATCATGTGTTATAGGGGGGTCATGCAGAGTAAGGGCGCCTACCCCTTTAAGAGAGAGGGGGGGTACATGTGTGGAGTGTGCATGTTGAGAGCGAGCGAGATGAGAGTGAGTGTATGTCTGGAAGTGAACGGGACTAGCTATAAATCGTTTATGCCTTACTTTCTGTTTGTCTAAAGTTGTGTGCCATATTGTAAAAGCACTAGGAGCGGCATCCTGTGTATGAAAAGTGCTACACAAATAAAGCTTTATTATTATTTGTATTATTTATGTGTAATGTACCTCAGGGTTGCTGAGGATGGCCACACATTGGTCCAGGTCTCTGGGTTTTTCGGGGAGGCTGGGCTGATTGTTCTCAACCTTGAGCTCCTCCTCTTCCCCCCCCACCACAAAGTGGCTCTTAGGCTGGGTGTCGGCGGCCGGGGCAGACAAGGGCCGGATCACTTCATCTAGGGACACAAGGCGTTAGATACAACCACGCCACACAAGTCCATCCGGGGACTGCATCACCACTGAGCACAGACGCACCTCTCTCTGCCTTGTTGGCGGGTGGCGGGGCGGGGGCGAGGGGTCGGGGGGGGCATGGCTCGGTCCTGCAGCAGCTCTCAGTGCGCCGCCGGGGGCTGGGGGCGGGGGCGGACATGGTGATGGGGTTCTTCAGTGACAGCGTAGACTCCATCTCGACCTGCTCAAAGAAGATGTACTTGATGGCCAGCAGCAGGGCCAGAGCCAGGCAGATCACCTGCTCTATGTCCATGGTGATCATCCTGCAGGGGCGGGCAGCAACATGTACAACGTCTTTTATTCTGATCCAAGCACACACTCGCATTAATGTATGTATTAAAGAAACTAAAGATCACATTTTCCTTCTGACACACTGCCGTCTTTTTTTTAACAAGACTTTAACTTCTTTTTATCTAACAAACGTCTTGGTGTGTCAGAAGCAAATACAGTACTTAGGAACATCAAGACTTCAGAAAATAGAGAATGTAATTGAATCACTATCTTCACTTTAAACTTTACTTTAACGTCATGTGATAATATAAATGTTTGTATTCTATTTTTAAATTGTTTATTGGACATTCTTACTTAATATTACTTCAAATCTAATATCTCTGCTGTACATTGGCCTTTTTGCATCTTGATCTTCGAGCGCACATGAAGTTGAAAGCATGGCCATCACCAGCCTTACCTGGTGAGGTAGAAGTGCCAAAGTGGTTTCTCTGGCTCAATCCTCCTGGGGGAGAGGCTGTCCAGCTCCATGCCCACCTGAGGGATGCCCCCTGAGGTGTGGATGGACAAGGGCTCTGCGATCCAGCGGCTGTGGGCGTGAACCATCACCAGGCCCAGAGACTGCACACACAGCACACCACACACATCACATTATTGCTTTCCACTAACCTAATACAGTTGTGTGAAATCCTGTTGACATAATACATTGATTAAAGTCAACGTTTCAGTTTTTCAGTGGACCTACCATGATCATTTTGACCCTCTGGGTGACGGGGTTGGGTTTGTGGTCCTCCTCCTCCTCCATCACTCTGGAGAAGTGGCTCAGCTGCCAGATCGGGGTGTCCCTCCCGACTGTCACGGGACAACTAGAGCAAACACAACACCATCAGTCACACCGACAGAAACACAGACAGGTACACACCTACACTGGAACACTGCGCCAGGGCTGGAAGAAGTATTCAGGCGCTTTACTTGAGTGAAAGTACCAATACATTACTGTCAAAATACTTCAAAGTAAAGTCCTGCATTCAAAATCTTATTTAAGTAAAAGTACAATAGTATTATCAGCTAAAGTATAACAAGTAAAAGTAATCATTGTGCAGAAAAAGTGTGTGTGAATATGATTATAATTATACTGTATATGTGACATTTCTAGATAATATGTTATCAAGTAGCATTTTACTGTTGTAGACAAATAAAGTTCTGATTGCACTTTTGTAAAATATTTAAATAATTGGACTCAAAGAGACTGTGACTTAAAAAGATTTTATCCCACTAGTTTAATTTATAGAGATGCATTTTTTTTAAATAATGTAGTGGAGTAAAATTACAAAGTAAAGTATAAGTAATGAAATAGCATTTCATGGAAATACTCAAGTGAAGTACAAGTATACCTCAAAATGGTACTTAAGTTCAGTACTTGAGTACACATACTTAGTTACTTCCCACCTCAGCACTGCACCCTTACCTCCAGCACCAGGGAGACACACGCAGGGAAGAAAGTCATGAACACAAAGTAGTTGGCCAGGACCGACATGCAGCCGAAGCAGCACATGATTTCTAGCTGCCGCACACCTGGAAGACACGAGACATGTCAGAGGCCACAAAGTCACCTCAACGACCAAACAGAAAGCCCTTCATGCAGTGGGGGCTGCTCGCGGTGCTGCCCCTCTGCATGCTGCCCCTCAGGGAGATACTCTGCTCTGTGTCCGCAGGGTAAAGGTTACAGCTATGCATTACTTTGTACAATGCAGGAGGTCAAATTGGCAGCTTTATAACAGCCACACTGTTTTTAGACAATGCATCTTTAAGTATCTTGTTAAGTCAAAGACTCTTGAAAACATATTATTTTGAGTTGTATCTCAGATAAAAAAATGTTGTTAAATCACCAACTAACAAAAAAAACCGACCACTTTTGAGCGATTTTGGATTATATTTGTAACACACCATATTTAGTTTAAAATACATTTTCCTGCTAATTACAAGATCTGATTTATCTCAATATCCCATGTTGTTTCAAGAAATCTTACCAAGCAAATGTTCACTTGCTCTATTGGCAGATTTGTTTGCTTTATTACGAGGGATAACACATTGTTTTCATTTTTTTTTACTTTTCTTTTTTTAATCCTGCTACATAACACACATGCATCAGGCTTGACGTCACTTAAGCAACTTTCAGATCCAATTACGCATTCTCAAAGTCATGTACAGTTTTACAACAAACTTTCTAAACTGCACAATTATTATATCATCATTATATTATTATTATTATTAATTATCCTATAATTGAAAACAAGTCTATGTGTAATTCACGGATCAAAGGATCATATGGGATCCCAAACTTGATTGCCTATCGCTGTTGACTACCCGTAGTGGTCCGCCGGCCTGGCGG